>NC_056728.1:1773918092-1774203092 GCF_019279795.1 Protopterus annectens
TGAAGCATTTTATGACCATACGTTACTCTTTCAGATACCTATCACAATTCCTGAGGAATATACAGAGATTGGTAAGATTGTATTTATTTCATTTAATTCTTACTGTAAGAATTAAAACTTCTACTAAATTGGCCAGTTAGTTAGGCCTATGTAGTTATTTGTGAGTCCTACAACTGTGTTCAAGTGAAATAATTTAATGTTTAATATTTTATTTTCTTACATTAATTCATCAACATACTAATCACTTGGTAACTATTGTTAGCAAATGTTAACCATGATATGCATGAATTGCATTTAGTTTATCCATGCTACTGTCCTAGAAATCATTGACTTTTCTTTCATAATAAACTTAAAAATTTACCCTGTAATGCAATAGCCACAAAACTTTCAGAGACTGTGCATTACCTTTTCTTGTATGTTTGTGAGGCTTTATTGTGAAATAAATTCTGAAAACTCTGTAGCACCAATTTCTTTTCAAAATTACAGTACTCTATCAAATTAAAATGAGATCAGTGCTTAGAAAATGAATAGTCTGTAAGCTATGTAAGATACGTTTAAAGCAGTAATGTGAAAGAGTGACTTCATTTGAGACAGACACTGAAGCTGAACAGTAGTTAGAAAAACTTTGGCTTTCATTATACAAAATTTTCTGGAAATATTTGGTGTGGCATTTTGGAAACTGTTCAAGATAAGGCCTTGAAATATATAATTCTTAGGATTGTTTACAATACAGACCCAGAAATGTATAATTTTTGTAAGTTGCTTTCAAGAATATTCCAATATAAATGTTCTTGATTACCTAGAATAAGCATACGACATTGTTTGTTTACAGTGAAATTTGTTTTTGCTTAATCTCTACTGTCATTTATTTGTTTTCTGCGTGGACCCACAAGTTCTTCTGCTCACTTGTTCTGTAGCATGTTGTGTGAATTTCAGTGGGAGACTTAAATGACATGCCAAAGCTAATCAGAGATGATATGCATCAGATATGTGAAATTATTGCCCAGCGTTTTCTCTTCCTTTCCTTTAAGCTGTGTGATTGGAATTTAGTTACATAAGCTGTGAAGTCTGGAGATATAGCTCATGCCCATATTATCAACAGAAGGGTTGCCTCTGCTGTGAGAAAGATCAGGCCATTAAACTCATTGTTTCAATGACTTTTATATTCAGTGAAGAAGCCATTGGTGTGGTTGGCTGATACTCACATATTGGTATGTTGTACAGTCAAAAACTTTTATGTAGTGTTTGGATATTTTATGTGTTGTGTTTTACGAGGCATAATGTGAAAACACTTTTGTGCCCATGTAATGGAAATACTTGCGGAAAATTCCCATCAGCTACTGCATGTGTCAAAACTGCCTTGCAGGCCTTGTATCTCAAAGGTATAATGACACGCATCTGAAAACACCCATCCTTTTCCTGCTGTGTTCTTAAGTCCAGTGGCTCCTGAGTTGCCTGCTCCTTATGTAAATTTAAATTCAAAAGTATATCCTGATCTTGCCACATTTATTCTTAACATTGTATGCAAGATTGCATCGTGAAGGTCCTCCTTTTAAATAATTAAACTTTGGTTAATGGGTCTTCCCTTTCATATCTTCCCACCCACTAGTTGTGCACTTTGATCTTTTAGCCATCATTTCCAACTTATGTTTGGAATTTCTGATTAGTATTTCTAGCTAGTGCTGTACTACAGGATGCATATATTGTGTCTTTTGGCTTTTCCCGGTTAGGGGTCGCCACAGCAGAACTCCGGTCCGCTAATGATTGGTAGTTGATTTTTACCTGCCGAGTTACCAGCCTTGATGCACAACCTTCAATGAAGGTATGCCCATTCACGCATGTCTCCACGCAGAAGACGCTCTGAGAATCGAACCGGACAGTGGCTTACTGTGAGGCGACAACGCTACCGCAGCACCACCACCACATACTACAGGATGCATATAAAAAGGTAAAATAGAGCATGCATGCTTTGTATAAATAGAAACAATGTTTCAAGACTTTTTGCCTGAAGTACAGCTTGGGGAATTAGGGTTGTTCATCTTCTTCACAGCAAAGACTCTACATGTCCCTGTGACACCCCATCTGTGCTTTCATTGTGCAACATTAGCCCACTTAACTCCCTTCTTCCAGTTAGGATAATTTGCACCTGGTGAAGACTGAAGAAAGGAATGTGTGAAGGATGCAGATGTAAGGAGACACAGCAGTCACTTGTAGAGCCTGGTCATACAGTTTAGGATTATGGCTCTATCTTCCTACATGCCAGCATCACATGTAGCTGGTCCACCTGCAATGATTTATGGGAGTCATTCTGCCTAAACCCTTGAGGATGGCCTCCACCAGAACGGCCCATAAACCTAATCTGGCCAGCACTCTTAAACACTGATCTCCACCAGTCTCAGACACTGCACCACTCTGCCTACACATTAGCTCAGTCCCTCTCCCCAAAGAGAAATGAGCAGCAAAGCCTTGTCATTCCCCTCCTTCCTCTGTCAGCCTTGTCAGATGCTTGATATGCTATTCAAGCTCATGCTGATTTAGGCATTGTCAGGCCTTTATCCTCTCTATGCCATGCTTGAAAAATTGACCTAGTTATCAGCTCTATGACTAAGGCAAATTTGATTTTGACTAGAGATGCACTTTCTTTCCAGTCCTTTCTAACCTCCTTTAATTGATTTCTATAGTTATGCAATATTTGATATGCCCTTCTAATTATCAATTTTTTTTACACCAGATTCTGTCATGCATTGTACTACAAAAATGTACCAATGCTGGTCTTTCGCTTAGGATCCCCCTATTCCTTTCTCTTTGCCTATATTCTGATATCAGTCCTTGATAGAGAAGACAATCTCTAGCCTGCGGTTCAAATGGATGAATTATTGGCCTCCTCTCATTCTATTACCTTTTTCTCTCTAATTATTTGCTCCCAATGCCTTGGTTCATTTTCCAGTTTTCTCCAGTAAATTCCAGCCCCTTATTCTTTGTGCCCATAATTGTAGTCATTTGTATTGGCAGAATCTCCTTTCTCCATTCCCTTCTTGGCGTAATTCTTACACTTTCTGCTACTTTATGAAAATAATATTCTGTATGGTTTGTTATTTTCCTTAAGAAGCTACATCCAGAATTCTAGCCTCTCCTAATTTCTTGACTTTCCTCCCTGTTTCATCATTGTCACTTTCAACTTTGAATTATAGCTTTCTGCTTGTGCTATGTATAGGAGCCTTAACTGTGTAGCTCTGAAATACTCCTCCAAATCAAATAATCCCAAACCACCTTGTTCTGTTGGAAGGATCAACTTCTCCCACTTGACTCTTGCCCTCTTTCCCTCCCACTCTAAACATAATGCAAATAAAATGGAAAGGACACATCCCTGCCTGGTTCCTCTGCTCAAACAGAACTTATTAGAGAGGAACGCCTCTACTTTAATTTTTACCACTGATCTGTCATATATCCTGCTAATCAACCTTATTATTTTATCAGGGATTGCAAATGCTTCCATTGTCCTACTCATAAAATCCCAGCACACTCTGTTGAAAGCTTTCTCTGCATCAAGACCCACCAACAACAGTGGTATTTTCTTTCATTCTGATTCCTTCTGGATCATTGTTCTATTAACGTTGTCAGCTGTTTCCCTCCCCCTGTTCAAAACCACATTGATCCATCTCTATTAATGATGGCATCACATTTGTCATTCTTTTGGCTATTATGGACATAAATATTTTGTAATCATGGTTTAATGAAGCTGGATCTGATGGGTCCTTACCATCATTAGGTATTGCAGTCATCAAAGCTTTCTTTCAGGATGTTGATGCTTCTCCTCCTTTTAAAATACTGTTAACTAAAACCTTTCAGATTATCACTTTCATACCTCCTAGCTTCCAAACTTCCAAAGGAATACCATTTATTTCTGGAGATTTTCATGTAGATTGGTTATACATCAGCGTTATTATTACTTCATCTCCTCCTAGCCTAATTGTTAGCAATTGAGCCTCATCTACCTCTTAGAATTCCTGCATAGACAGTAATTGCAGTTGGGGGTATTCATTGATATTCTGTTACTGCCTATTTAAGTGGTACATTCTGGAATATTTTCTGCTTAAAACCTGGGCTTTGGTCGGCTAGATCTTGCTGTATTCAACTGGATGTATAAGAAAATTTAAGTACCCTTTATCTGCACTTTTTTCAAATAATACAACATTTTAATTGATTTATTTGTGTTGCATTGAATAGTAACTGAACTGGAAGTTTTGACTCTGTTTTTTCAGTTAGTGCTTGCTAGATTTTATAGCCTGTTAGAATTCCTGCATAGACAGTAATTGCAGTCGGAGGTAGTCTCATTCATTGATATTCTGTTACTGCCTATTTAAGTGGTACATTTTGGAATATTTTCTGCTTAAAACCTGTGCTTTGGCCGGCTATGATCTAGCTGTATTCAACTGGACGTATAAAAAAATTGAAGTACCTTTTATCTGCACTTTTTTCAAATAATACCGCATTTTAATTGATTTATTTGTGTTGCATTGAATATTAACTGAACTGGAAGTTTTGACTCTGTTTTTTCAGTTAGTTCACCACCCACCTTCCCTGGATCTTGGTGGCTTTGAAACTGCCCGACCCTCTTGTAAATTTGTGTTTCGATACTCCTTCGGGGCCCATCTCATTTGCTCACTCAATTGAGTGCAGTGAGATCATATTCTGATTTCAGACACTCCTACTGTGTACAAAGAGAGCATCTGGGAAAGAAAATAAATTAAGCTTGTTTCCTGCCTTTCCTATAAGTGGTCTAGACTGTTTTTTTTAGGTTTCTGAGCCCCCAAGCCCTTCTGTGTTGGAGGGAAGCCTTCTATCTTAATTTTGTTTCTTAGAACTAGCCAGTTTTCTAGTTTCAGCACTCAAATCTGTTTCTTTGAACTCAGCACTTATTCAGAACTCATTGTAAGCACTAAATAAGCTGCAACTTACTATAGCACTCAACTTCCCTCACTTGTCTAGAGGAAAGCAGTTTTTAGTACTTAATAAATAAGCACCTATCCAAGCATGTCTAAGGGTCAGCTCCCAGTGATTTCTCCTGTCTACCTACTCTCCAAAGCCAAGAACACAGCATCCATAGGACCTGACAATATCCCAGGCTGTGTTCTACACAAACTACAGAATGAACTGGTACCCTACCTAAGTGCCATGTTCAGTCATAGCCTCACCTCAGGCTTTGTGCCCACTGAATGGCACACCATGACGGTTATCCCACTCCACAAAGGGGGAGCCACGATGGACCCTGGGAACTACCGCCCTATTAGCCTGATGAGCCTGGTCTGCAAGGCCATGAAACATATCATCATGGAACTCATAAACAAAGATATTGGTAATCTCCAAACTCTGGACCCTACCCAGTTCATGTTTGTAAAAGGCAGATCATGTATCCTAAACCTGACTGACTTCTTTGAAGCAGTCACCAAAGCCATAGATGAGGGTAAGGTGGTTCACACAGCTTATCTAGATCTCGCCAAGGTTTTCAACACCATCCCCCACTCTGGAATTATAGATAAGCTCACTAAACTAGGTATAAATCCCTATTTCACAAGATGGGTTGCCAACTGGCTCATGGACAGAACCCACACTATGAAAGTAGCAGACTCCATATCTGACTTCAGACCAGTGACAAGTGGAGTACCACAGGGTTCAGTCCTGGGTCCTCTCCTGTTTGGTATCTACTTCTCTAAAGTACAGGCTAACACAGAAGGTCTTTGGCTAACAAAGTTTGCAGATGACTGCAAACTAGGAGCCATAATCGAAACTCCTAATGATGTGGACATCCTACAAAAGGGCCTCACTGAGACAGATGCCTGGTGTCAAAGCCATGGCCTGAAGCTCAATGCCAAAACATGTATTGTCATCCCCTTTGGTAAAAACTCTGTACCCATGAACTACCACCTAAGTGGTAGTCTACTTAACACCGAAAGTGTGATAAGAGACCATGGGACACAGGTGGACAGTAGTCTCTCCTTTGATAATCATATTGCCACAGTGGTCAGGAAGTCCTTCTATGTGGCTCACCTCATCACAAAAGGTTTCTCATCCAGAAAAAAAGAGGTCATTGTTCCCCTCTACTCATCACTTATTAGACCCATTATAGAGTACAACGCCCCTTTTGGAATATACCTCACAAGATCTACAACAACTGGAAAGGCCACAGAAATACCTCACAAAGAGGATTACTGGCCTCAAACAGATACCCTACACAGACCGTCTCAAAAAACTCCAGCTTTACTCCGTTGTATATCACCTACTCAGAGGTGATCTCTGCCTAACATACAAAGCTATGTCAAACCCAGAGCTGCTGGACATGCTCCACTTAAAGAAATCCCAATCCCTCCGAGCTACATGCTCTAGGACCTAAACCGTGTCACCACAATAAACAGAACATGTTGGAGGGATGGATTTCTGTCCCAGAGACTTCCCATACTCTGGAACAAACTACCTATCTATATCAATCAAAGCACCTCATTAGTACTCTTCAAGAAAAATCTTGATGATTGGATGGGAAATAGGAAATTCACCCCAGGGATCACTTCTGTGGCTCTGCTCGACAGGGGCACAGGAAAATAATTTTCTTGGGTGGTAAAAGCCAATGTACCTTCTTGGCTAGGCTTATATAGGCCCTAGGGCTAATAGCCTAGTACCTACCTATGAACCTATGAATTTTTTTATAGTTAATTCTTCCATAAACATTTCCATTTTTACATTTCTTGATGTCGGCATTTCTCTGCTTCATACAAATTTTCATAAAATTTTCATAACATTTTTGAAATATTAATGCTTCAATAGGGTCTCTGGTTATTTTCCTTAGTTATATGCTCTGTAAGCTTGACAGGAGCCCTTTCTACTTTTTGATACCTGAGCCATTGTGCTAAAAGCTTTTGTGCTCTGGAGTTGTTATCAAATGACAATTGTTTAACATTTGACTTTCTAAACTCATGCATATTATCCAGATACTCCCTTATTTTCTCTTTAGCACTCTGCAGTTGCGCATCTTCTTGTTCTTTTAGATTACCCTATTCTGCAATAGTTTAATCTTTGTCAGCCCCTCTAAATAATTCTTATTACTTCTTAACCATATCAATTTTTTCTTTTATTTCTACTCTGTTTTATCTCCATTTTCATTTTATCCCACTCCCTAGCTATACTTTCTGAAGAATTTTCTGTCTTCCCTAATAACTCACTCCTGATTAATTTCTACTACCCATTCCTTAAATTCCTCTCTCTTTAACAGATAGACAGAGATGTGTCAGCATCTAATTTTTATTTCATTACCCCTCATTTTTATTTTAGTTATTATTAGCACATGATCTGCAATAGTTATTGGGTGCCTATCAAAACTTTCACTTAAATATTCCTGTAAGATATAATTTTTGTCTAACCTAGCCCAGTTTTTGTTCCTTGGAGAATAATATGGAAATTCTCTCCAAGCTCCTACTACTGAATTCACATCTTCCATACTAAATATTTTTATAAATGTTTTCAAAAATCTACCCTCTTTTGTTATATTTTCCCTTCTAGGTCCCCAGATACATCCTCACTGTTGCAAGTCAGATTCCAGTCCCTACCTTTAAGTAATATTCCTGCTGAAGGCTGATTAATTCTCCCAGAATTTTGTCAATCTCCATCATAGCAGTTTTAGGTAGAATATAAATACATGCCAGTGTAATGTTTCTCCCTTGCTAGTACCTCTTTTATACATAGTTTGTATTTCTGATCTAAAGCATTTCTTTCAAAGAAAGTTGCTCCTGTTTCCTAGAACTTATAGAATATTACTATTCTGTGCTTCAAAAAAACTAAGTTGTTACCTATCAAAAAAAAAAAAAAAACTGAAATACTTCTTGGTATCATACCTTTCAATCTGCTGAATGAAGACTCTTTCATTTACGTTACTGGATGTTCCTGAACAGGCACAAACTATATAATCTTAGGTCTCAGTCAACTCTACCTCCTTCTATACATACTGCTGTTCCCTAAAAGTAGTTCATTGACCATAGCTTTTCCCTTTATGCAATAAAATATGGCAATCTATTCCAACTGACTCTTTTTAGATTTAGGAGAAACTACAATGACTGTCTGTTTCAAGATGTAAAATGCCAGTGTTTTTTTGAAGTTACTTGACTTTTCTATAATAACTATATCCTGCGTTAGTGTTAAGTTTTATCATATCTCTTTTGTGACTTCTTTTATTCACACACACACACACACACACACACACACACACACACACACACACACACACGCACACACACACACACACACACACACATATTATATATATATATATATATATATATATATATATATATATATATATATTTATGTATATATATGATATTTTCATTCTTTCTTTACCCTTTTTCAACATCCTCCTCCTTATTCCTTTTATTCTTTCCACCTTCTCTTTTCTAGTTTTCTATTGCCTTTATCTCCTTGACTCGTTCTTTGTCCTTATTGCATCTGTTTTCACATTTTTCTCTTCCTCGCTCTCCGCTTTTCAATTTTCTTGTCCAGTTTTTTCTTTTCCTTACTTTTTCACCCTTCCATTTTTCCTTTGCAGTCTTATTATATCCCTTCACTACTATTTCTTCTCCTGTTCCCATCTTTTTTCTTGGTTTTTCTTCTTTCTTTGATATTACTCTGTTTTCAATATCATACTTTCATATTGCTCTATTGTTCATGATTTTGTCCCTTTATCATTGTTATTGGAAATCTCTTTGCCTGATGTTCTTGTACATTTTATGCTATTCCTTTTTTATCATGTTCCTTTTTCTTATTTCCCTGGTTTATCTTGAAATGTATCCTTTTAGATCAATACTCTACCATAGGTAGCAATTCTAAGTAAAATTATCTCCTAATCCCACTCTCAAACATTCAGTAGAGGAACTATTTTGTATCAAAATATATTAAAAAATAATTAAATGTTACAACAAAACAAATGCAACATAACTTAGCAGCCTGTTTTCTAACTCTAATAATTCCTTTCTTCATGGTGGTCACTATTTGACAATGGATGACCCTTTAGAGTCAACAAGGCATTCTGCTAAGATATCAGGTCTCAGAAAACCTAAAGGTAGTCTAGGATCATCCAGTATTAAGAATTATTACTTGTCCTGCCACTTGCAATGTGGAAGCATAATAACTCACAAATACAAACAGCATAATATAGCACATCTGGTTCAGACAGTGAGTTTTTCAAACTAGGAAACATATATTTTTAAATTGAAAGTGCAAATTTTCTATGGATCTGAAAAAGGGTAGCTACATCATTCATGAATAGATCTTTAGAAATGGCTACAATGTCAACTCTAGAAGAAAAGTATTGTGGTTGCAAAAGTCTAAATGAATATACCACAAGTCTGTCATTTTTCAGTGTTTTAACACTACACTTTAAAACATAATTTTCATGATGCTGCCATTTGAATAACATGGCAAAATCCATCAAATGAGAAATAGGAATTGAAATTTCATGTTTGAGTTGAAAATGGCATATAAAGGATACTTTTCCTATGATGCGAATCTTTAAATATTCATCTATGTCAACCAACAAATATTATTTATTGTACAGAGGCCCATAAAAGCCTCTATTCAAATTAGTCTCTCTGGAAATTCTGACATCTGAATGGAGACAGTCTTATTCTTCTGAAGACAGCAAGCAGTCAAGAGCTCACCCATGTTAGGAACTCTGATTTTCTCTTTGTCATCATCTTGGTCTACTCTATACAATACCCACATGAGCCTCACTGGCTTTTTTCAGCGCTTTTCTTTGAAGTTCATTAGATAAGATAGCCTGTTGTTTGTCAGTAAATGCCTTCCAGTTTCAGGTACTGCTATCATGCCTTTCCTTTTTATGTTTTTCATATCTGCTTACACTTGTTTTCCTTGTTTTTCATATTGCTCCTACACTTATATTTCTTTCGCATTTTTGTATGAGGTCATCACAGCTTATTTTCTCATAGGTGTTAAAGATATTATATTCACAATTTTAAACTAGTGTCACTTTCTGCCTAAGTTTCCATATCAATTATTGTTAAAACAGTACAATATACTCCAAAATTATATTGACATAACCATCAGCAATTCTAGCATACCCTTCATATTTTTCTGTGGAATTCACAAGACTAGACAGACAATCAACTACTCTGTATATTCCCTTTGTTTATTGTATTGTGAACTGCTATGATTACTGTATCAAAGGACTATACCCGGTTCTGAGCTATGAGTCTGATTGTGGGTTTTGAGTATTGCCATCAGTGGTTTGTAGTCTGTGACAAAGTAAAGCCTGGACCAAAAGTGTACCTGTAGAAATTCACAGATGCTTATGCCATTTGGACATTTTTTTTAATGTCTGAGTGAAATATTTACTGGCTTTCTAATGATCTTTTTGGATGACCACCCTCTGTTTGAGAGCAGTTAGTGTGTTATGGTTGTCAAAGCTGTAAAATGCGTGCTGTGATTACCTTTTTTTAACTTTTGCAGTAGATGGTAGCAGGTAAAGCACCATGCACTACAAAGAATTATGATCGAGTATTTCTGATCTGAATCAGAGAAGTTATTTGTTCTCAACATGGATTAATGTACCTTCTCAAGGTGAATTTCTTGACATTCATGTCTCAAACACATAATGTCCTGGTTATGATGAGAGACCTGAACAAAAGCCTCTATACATTTATCTTCTATTTGGTTCAGACTTGCTCTTAGTCCGAGTTGCAACATTTTGGTATTTTCAGTATGATGAATAATGGAAAGCATAATGCTTCTATGCTCCCAACTTCATCATCATGTATGACAGGCTGTGTTATTGTACAGATGTCAGTCCACATGAAATACATTCTTGTATGGATACCACAAAATAAAGACACCAGTTCCTTAAAGGTGTGCATCCCAAATATCCCCACTTAATTTATGACATAATCTGCCTTATACTAGACATTATTATATTGTGTACTAGTTATTTCTGCATTTCAGGGCATTACATCAATATGAGGACATTATATATTTCAGCATTTGCACTTTTTAAACTGCATATCTCACTGCCTTTTTTAGAATGCAAGAACTTTGCAACATTCTTTTGTACTTTTATTTCAATGTTTATTTGCAAAACTGAAACACTTTATCATTATAATTGTTCTTTCAGCACTTTTAAACAAAAAATCAGTATTTTCATTCTTTGTCGTTGTCTCAGTATCTACTTGTCATTCACAATACTCTGCCAAGGAAGGGATATCTGTGGTCTACATTTCTGCTGTTTATGTGCTTGTATCAATGTAATTGATGTTCCCAAAAGATAATCTCTTAGAATATGCTAGATTCACATGAACACCTGTTTTTTTCATTCACTAATGCTTTTGTAAATGCCGCAGTACAGATCTTCAGAATCTCTGTTGACGTTTTTTTTTATGCTTCTCTTGACTTGAAGCTTCTCAAACACAGCTAATGTGCCCATCATAACCCTTTGCTACATAGTGATTTTGAACAAAATTTCTCCTGTTTCTTCTCATTAGCTTTCCATTCTCAGTGTATACAGTAAAAGATTTCAACTGTTTACACCTTGTCATAGTCACTCCTTGACTGATTTTCTAGGGAACTTTAACTTTCATTCTGTTCTTCCCTTTCAAATAAGGTAAGAATTTAGTTAATTTATCGTACTAAAACATCTGTGTAGATCTGTTTGCTTTCAGTCTCTGTTTTACTGAAACACAATTCATGAGTTGAAGTAATGAATAACAGGGAGTAAGCTTATTGTTTAGTCTGCAAACCATTTCTTATTTATGCTGATGATGTAAGGGAATATTCCATATTTCAACAAAGCTAGATATGTAGTTATGTAACAGTCACTGTTTATACTTTGAACTTTCTTAATAAAGATTTTCATAGTTCAGAATGTCTTCTTGACTTGACCATTAGACTATGGATAGTTTGAATTAGATGCCACATGCTGGAACTGATAGATGGTGCCAGGACTTCAGGGAGAATGAAACTCTGAGGCATACTTGATTGTTCTAAATAAGATATTCAAGCTTTATTATTCCTAGGAATTTTAGCAATCAGAAAATCTTTTTAATTTCATACTTACATACTGTGGAGCATTATATGAGATAACTCTGAGAGGTATTAGATGTCTTGAAAACACAGCCATATGTGCATTAATAACATCATCACTTGTGGCATCCTTCAGTTTTATAATTTACAGAAGCCTCAGGTAGTAGTCAACACATATTAGAGAAACAGATCCCCACACACGCACAGACACATATACATGTGCACACATACACTCACACACACACACACACACACACACACACACACACACACACACACGCACACACAGCATTGAGACAAATCTATTTAATTTTATGATCTTTTTTGTAGTCTTAAAACATCATCTCTTCTCTTGGATATTATTATTATTATTATTATTATTATTATTATTATTATTATTATGGCATGCATTGTAGACAGAACAGAAGTGTAAATTCTTGCTCATTTTGTTTTGACATTCCTCATTAATACAAAGCATTGTGTGTTCTGTGTTTACAGCTAACAGTCCTTAAATTTTGCTTACGAATTCTTACAAGCACTTATTTCCTTAGATAGTTAAACATTATTACTTAATCCAGTGTAAATATCATACCTTGTATTCAGCTTATTCTTTCTTTAGATGGTAAGTAAGTATGTGCAAGTCTGTAGTTCTTTTATACAGTTATTTGCTATGGTCAGCCTTTCATGGTAATATCTTGAAGCATTTGCCTCTCAAAATTACCGAGTATACCACCGAAACCGAATCAGCTTTGCTTTGGACACAGGCTAATTATCCAGTTTACTTCCATTGGTTCCTAACCAAATCCTTTTGTTGCTCTGGTAAATATGGATACCTACTGTATGAATATCCTTATCTGTATTGCATATTGCACTTCACACTTTTTACTTCAAACTTACTTTTTTCTTCTTACTTAGAAGTCATACTTCTGCCATCTAAAAGAATATTCTTTGCAATCTTGATGGTACCCTGTATGAGGTGTATGGCCTATTTCTATCAGTATAGATTTCCCATAGATATAGTTGTGAATTATTGTACATCCACACACTATGCCAAGTAGCTGTTTTCTGTCCTAACATGACTTCTGTGGCATTCTGTAAAAGCTCTTGAACCATAAGCGTAATTTATTCCCAAAATAAATTGCTAATCAGAAGATATTCCTGTACTTCTTTAACTATGCCTTTATTAAATCTGGATCAAAATGTATGGAAGAATGTAAGACATATAAGGATACAACAGAGCTGAATAGAAAGCAGAAATATATCATATCAAAGGTTCAACATTCAGATAGATGATACCCCATTTATTTTGTTATTCAGTATTCAGAGACTGTCTGTATGGCTGTAAAGATTATTCATAGGCATTGGCATGCCCTTTTGTTGGCCCTGTTTTATAGATCATACAAAGAAATCTAACCAGAAGATTAAAGTGTCACGTTATCTTGGAAAAAAAAAAGAATTTCAAAATTCATTTTATCAGTTAATATTCATCACCATAGTAAATGTAATTGCATCTGTTTTAGTATATGCTGAAAAGATAGTGCATATTAATAGTAATGTATTTCAGTCTACTGTAGTTTGGTATCTCTATGGTACTTTATGCTATTAAAAAAACACAACAGGTAGAAACTGAAAACATACATATTTTTTATCTTACCACAAACTTCCATACAAGCCAAACAAGACAGCAACACAACACCTACTTATTACTTTTGTTACTAACCCTGAATGCTTTCATAGCATCAGACATGCTAATGAGAACTTAATTTCTTGCCCATAATATATTGAGAATCCTGAGTAAAAATGGGAGTAACTTTTTTGCAGTGACCCATACATATGTGTTTTCTACATGTATTATACCATCAATGAAAAATTCCTAAAAAGGATAAAGAAATTAATTAGGTTACTTAGCCTTCTTTAGAGATATATTTTGAGTTTCAGGTCCCGTCTTTCTTGCCTGAGTCAGCTAGAGTGCTATATTTTTAGCTTGCAAAGCTCAGCTAATTAGTAAAGTTGTTTTCAGGCTTATTCATCTTCAGAATATAAAAGGTTTAACAGGGCCCCAGTTAAGAGAAAGAAATGGCTTTATATGACAGCAAAGAACCAATGAGTTGTAAAGTTTGAGCATAAATATTTTTTATAATCTTAGTGGGAGTGAAATAACAAAAAAAAGAGCTATGTGTATCTTTCTGTGTTTGCTTTCCTAAACAAAATACTTTCAGAGGTGCTAGGCATTGTGATGCCCTATCAATGGAGATTAATTCTTAATGACTGTATCATAAGATTTCATTCAGCCACAGCATGACACACACTGAGAACTTGAGAAGGACTAGGAAACACATGCCACAAACAAGGAGAAACTGCTAAGTCCTGCTTTTTAATATATGAAAGCACGGGGGTCATCCTCTAGGGATGAAAATTCCCTACACTCAGGAGAAAGGAAATATTGCATTTAGGATAAAGTTGTCCTTTACTTGAAATTGCAGTTAATTTTTACATTGATATAACATTGAAACAGTGTAAAATTTGAATAAGAAGACATCTTACAGACTGCAAGCTGGTGACAGAGAAAGTTCAATGGCTGAGCTTTTCAGAACAATATAGTTGAGGTATTTAAACACATTCAAATTCTTTGTCCTTAAAAATATAACCCAAATACTAGATATTCTACATCAGAAAACAAATTTAATTTAGGAGAAAATGGAAGCATAAAAGATCCATTTTATAGGGCCTAAGCAAATTGGCTTCTTTAAGAATACTGAAAAATGTAGTGGATGATGTCACGCAGTGAAGCCATAAATAAGTTAAAAGTGTTTAATTGCTTTGTCCCCAAGAAGAACATTTGTGCTTGAGGTGTGAGGAATGGCTTGAAGTTTTCTCATATAAGTATCAAGCTTCATAATCTGTTTTTATTTATTCATTTATCTGTGTTGTTTTTTGACATTACATTACAGCCTGTAGTGCGTATTTTAACTTTCACTCCTTGGTTAATAATTCTGTACTATTCCCTCCTAGATTTCCATACCAGATTTTGGTTGCAGCTTTCTTGTAATGTTATCTTACACATTATTCGTGCTGTATGCATTCTCATTGCAAATCCATCCAGTAAATAATTAACTTTCATAGCTCTTCACTAATATAATCAGGCATTTTGACTGTAAATTTGTTTAATTCTTTGTATGCTCTTTAATGAAGTGATTCCTTTCACCACAGTTTCTACAGAACTTATTAACAGCAGAACATTTTTATCATGCTTATGGTTGCATTTGGATGGCAGATGCATTGTCACTTCACAGTAAGTGGTTCAGTGGTTCACTTCTCAACTGGAGTGCCTTCTAAGTAGAGCCTGCACTTTGCCCCTGTATTTGTGTGAAGCTTCTGCTGATACTAATAGCTTCTCTCACACACCTGAAAGACATATGATGATGGACTGGCATTTCTAAATTGTGTGTGTGTGTGTGTGTGTGTGTGTGTGTGTGTGTGTGTGTGTGTGTGTGTGTGTGTGTGAGTGAGTGTTAAAAAAGAAAGGTCTGGCAATCTACTTATGTTCTGTACTTGACTGGAAAATCACTCTATAGATAAAGGCAGCTGTTTGTCCAATTGCTGTAATACTCAGATGTGACTTGACAGGTCTGATAGTAAAACTAAAACTGGAGGACTTGGCTACATAATGCAAAGACAGGATTTGCTGGTGAAGACACTGATGGTAAGAACTAAAGGCAAAAGAAGAAGGGGACAACAGAGTCAAAGATAAATTGGCAGCATTACTGAAATAATGAATCTGAATGTGTAAGAACAGAAAGAAGCAGATTATAGACAGGCCTGGTCTGCTGAAGTATTTGAGGTCACAAAGAGCTGAACTTGATTAAATGACTAAATAGCAATAACAAAAATTCTATATTTTGCACTCTTAAAGCTAAAATGTGTCATATATCTTCAGGACTTCTCCTGGGGCATGCAAAAATAACACATTGTACCTTTTCATACTTCTTAGAAAATCTGCTTGCAGTCAGGCGGAAAATGAATTTCTAAATCCACAGTTTTCAGTTCTCAGACAAAATACCTTGAGGAAAGAGGTTACAGATGGATGCAAATGATCCATTACTCAAAGAAGAAATTACTTATTTTCCATTAATTCTGATGCCATGTAACATTTGGTATTTTTAAGATAGTGAAATACGTGTACAGGGACAAATAGCCTGTGTTTAGCTTTGTCAGTATACATTCAGATTGTGTCACTACAGGGATACCTCAGAGTATCTCCCTAAATACTTTATCCCCAAATCTTCATGGTATACTATAACAGTTTCCCTCCAACTCCCAAAGTACTACACAAGCCCCAGTTTTCCAGCCTTTGGCAACACAGCTCAAAAGTCTGCTTTCACTCCATCTGTGGCCAGTCTGATTGCATTCAGTGTCTTAAGGCAGTGTAGTCACTATGTTATAATTATCAACTACTCACTACGTCTACTACTTGATAGTATTACTTGCAAGAGATGTAGATATTCAAGAAAAATGAAGGCAATCCTCTTGCATTAGCCCACTATTGGTAAGCATCATACCACTCATAGCTGGCCTTAGGCATAGGCCAACTAGGTGGATGCCTAGGGCGCCGCTCTAGCAGGGGCGCTTTTTCAGTGTTTATTTGGTGTAGGTAGACCAGGATGGGGGCACTGGGTGGTGTGGTGGGGGGCACCATGGAGCCCTTTTGTCTAGGGCACCAGCTGACCTAAGGCCGCTCCTGATACCACTACACTAACACATCAGTCAAAGCACAATACTAGACCCATAACAAGTCCTGAGGCTTTAAAAAAAATTGCCAAAGCCCCCTAGAATTACTGTAAAATATCTTATCCTCCAGCACGCAATGCAACATCTACTCTTTTTCCACTCACACATACTGCAAATTCACAGAACTCACCCAGGAGTCATCAGGGAAAACAGGCCTAAGCTGAAAAGACCCACCAAGTCTGCTTTCACACAGGGAAATGTTTTAGTCATAGATTACTCTATAGTGAGGCATACAGATTCGACAATCATTAGACTAGACAAGAACAGGGTGACTACAAGCTGATTGCTGATGACAGGATCTTACAAGTCACTAGGGTCCTTTAACTCAGACAAATATGACTACAATGTAGTGGTGGCCCATATGGGGCTGAATGACCTGAGGCACCCACCCAGACATGCAGAGTGAACATGTTAGAGACAGAAAAGACACTGCTCTTGAGTAGTATCTTGCCTTCACCAAGAATGATGCCCTGATACCAAGACAAGTTAATTGGCTTTACTGATTTGCTGCATAGTTGGTTTCATTCTAATAGGATCAAGTATGTGTCAGCCTGTGGCGATATGGTAGATAAGGCTTTCTGTTTCACCAAGGATGGCTTACAGCTGTCATACCAGGGCTTCTGCATACCGTGTAAAGCCTTTGCTGCACTCATAACACCTTTTTAGTCAGACTCCCCTACTGGATATTCTACATAGAAAATTCAGACTCATGCAACTCAAGCACATTCGCATCTGTATAGTTACTGACACTTGGTTTTATGCCTTCAGACCCTCAGGAAACTCTGCATGATGGTGGTGCAGCAGTTAGCATTACCACTTCATAGCAAGAGGTTCTCTGGTTCGATTCTCGGCTGGGGTGCCTTCTGTGCGGAGTCTGCATGTCCTCCCTGTGGTTGCATAGGTTTCCTCCGGGTGCTCCGTTTTCCTCCCACATCCCAAAGACATGCAGTACGTGGATTGGACACTCTAAATTGACCCTAGGTGTGAGTGTGTGCATGTGTGTGCCTTCTGTGGAAGGCTGGCAACTCGACACCGTAAAACTCCACTGTCAATCATGAGTGGACAGATGATCTGCTGTGGCGACTCCTAACCGGGAAAAGCCAAAAGAAGAAGAAGAAACACCATAACTTAAAATCAAATTACCCACAGCCATAACTTGAAGCTTGTATAGATGCAAATCACACTAAACAAATCTAACTATTACTTCAGTGCTAGGTACAGAACTCCATCAGTGTCACCCAAGGATCACAAAAAGTATCTCAACATCATTGAGGCACTTAATATAAAATCAAATGCCTTCTAACTAGGGGGTTCAATTACCCAAGCATTGACTGGCACACTTATACCTCTAAAAATAGTTGCGCTCAACATTTCATAGGCTTCTTTAATACCAATGCACTAGAGCAAATTGTAAAGCTACACACTAGAGGCACTAAATGCTTGCCCTGGTCTTTACCAATCTATCCCCTCCTACACCCCATACTGCATCTCCTCATCCCTGGTTAACCCTGATCACAAATCAGTCATCTTCTTTGTCAGGCCCTGAGGTACCACCGCACCACCAAATGAGACCATCTTTAGGAACTTCTCCAAGGCAAACCTACATCAGCTTGAAGAAGGCTTCTGTAAAACTTCCAAGAATTCCTTGCAAATAGAAACTGAGGGGACTGCTGCATTCACCTCTGACTTTTACCAGCATCTAAACAGCTGCTTAGGAAAATTAGCAGCCATTTACCCTAAATATAAGAGTAAATTCTGGAGTAAATCTCTGATTGAACTCCTGTATCAATACACTTTACAATAAAATAAGGAAAGTAGTGAAACTTTGCAAGAAATCCACATCTGCTTATTTCAGGATTACACTGAAACATGCCAATAAGGAACTTAAAAACACTATTAGAAAATGTAAAGCAGAGTATGTTGCTACAGATTCCAAAGAAAACTACAAATCTTTCTTTAGTTATGTCAGAAAATTAAGGAATAATGTCCAACTCTGCACTGAGCTTATCCATAATTATATCACCCATTCTGTCCACATGGATACAGCTAATATATCAGCAAACAGATTTAGTGCTAACTTTACCCCTCCGACCCGCACCGTTGCCCCCCAGTATTCCTGACAATTTATTTTCTCTGTAATCACCTTGGAACAAGTCTTAGAATCTCTATCAAAAGCTAAAAATAATACTTTGATGGGACCAGACCACATGCCAGACTGCATTCTCTTCATTGTCAAGTATGCACTATCTCAGTCTCTGTTGAATCTGTTTAACCTAGCCTATCTACTGAGTTTATTCCTGATGCCTGGAAAGCAACGATTGTGAATTCCCTACACAAGAGTAGTGCTTATAGAGACTCATGTCATTATAGACCTATTAGACTCATCAGCCTTATATGCAAAGCAATTGAACATAGTATAGCAAAACTCATTTTTGCAGACAGAAAAGTTAACTGATTTAGATCCCAATCAATTTGGTTTTGTGAAGGACAGACCTGTCTGATGAATCTAGTACGCTTCTTTGGAAAGGTTACAAGGCTGTATACCATGCTCATTCTATGCACACTGCTTATTTTGATCTGGCCAAGGCTTTTGACACCACTATCCCCCATGCTTGTATTATTGAAAAATTAGACAAGTTTAATGTAAACCTGTACATTGTCTGGTGGATTGTAAATTGGCTATTCGACAGACTCCAAGTTGTGAAAGTTGCTGGTCCTTCCTCTTAAAGTAAATTTGTAACTAGCAGGGTACCTCAGGGATCAGATCTGGGCCCTCTCCTTATAGGTTCATAGGTTAGTACTAGGCTAACTGCCCTTATGGGCCATTTTAAGCCTAGCCAATTACCCCATGTCAGAATCAAAACCTGCACCTTGTGTTTCTAAGGTAAGCACCTTAACCATTACACCAACCTCCCACCCCCAAACATATAGCCCTTGCAGGTCTTGAACACAGGAACATGTACACAATAGTCAAAGCATGTGACCACTATGCCAGCTGAACTGTTTGACATTTATATTGCAGACAGCCAAGCCAATATTCTAGAGGCATGGTTGACCAAGTTTGTAGATGACTGCAAATTGGGCACTGTTTTCTGCTCATTCACTGATACAAAACCGCTTCAGCAAAGGCTGGACTATGCAGGTACACAGTGTATCAAAAATGATCTCAAACTAAATGGAAAAAGTGCAGCATAGCAATGTCTGGCAGAAAGTGTATTCCCATCTCACATGTTACAAATGGTAGTTCTCTTCATGCAGATACGGTTAGAACAGACTTAGTCACTTATGTGGATAACATCTTTCATACGATCATCATATATGCACCACAGTCAGGAAATCCTTTATCTGGTCCAGTTAATTTCCAAGGGAATATCTGCAAGATCCAACAAAGTCATTGTACTCCTGTAGTCTTTCCTTATCCAGCTCATCATTGAATACAGTGCTGTCTTTGGTATGTACACATCCAAGCATATTACACAACTGGAAAGGCCCCGAAAAGTACTAAACAGGAATATTAAATGGTTTAAATCCTTTAACTACTTCAATAGATTAGCATGACTCTTCTTATACTCAGTATCCTGCAGGTTGCTGTGAGGTGACCTGTGTCTCACTTTTTGAGGCATGAAAGACCCAGTCCTATTTGACCTTCTATTTCTTCCCCAAACCAGTAGCTTTACAAACACTCATACTAAGGTCTCACTGGAGACATAGGTTCCTAACTCAGTGTATTCCTAGCCTACAGAATAAGTTACCACTACAGTTCAAAGTACTACTTTGGCAAAGTTTAAGTCTAGTCTTGATGACCAGATGGTTAGCCACAAATTTACACTCCATAGTAGCCTGTTCAGTTTGGGCAATGAGCACTATTAAGTGCCAGAGAAGGGTGACAAGAACATGTCTACTTAAAGATGTATATGACTAGGCATCTATGGTCCTTGTGATCACTTACCTGGTCTGTTCTTATAGTGTTAGAGCATCTTTCTTCATTTACTCCCCAAGTGACCTTATTATCATGATAAACTCAATGATAAATTTGGAGCTATAACTCGACTTACTAAAAGGATTATGAATCCATTAACATTTAGGGAATATATCAAGTCATAAGCTGCTTGAACCTTTTTATAATGTGGCTGTTGCTATTTCAAAAAATATGTCTCTAAAGAATTGGAGAACATTGTTAGCAGACTCATACTTTTCTTTATTTAGTGTTAGTTAATTTCTCATTAGATTAACCAGCACTTGCTTAAAGAACCACTATGGGCATCTGATGAAAAAGCATATTTTTATCATGGTAAAACATAAAATCCAAGAGGCTCCAAAACTAAAACAAATCCAAGGCTGAAGGTTGCGAGCAGCAACTGTTTTATTTGGTAAAACCACTTAAAACCAAAACAAAAAAAATACATATAAATTAAGCTCTTTCTTATAGGAACTTCATCAAAATATAAACAGACTATGTTTTTATATATATTAGTTTCTGTAAAGAATCTTAGATTAAAAATATAAAATAAATCAAATCACATTGTATTGAATGTTGAGTTATTTTTAGGTACTAGATTTTTGGAGTGATTTTTATGTATATGATTTTAGCTTCTCATTTTAATGTGATTTGATTTTTATTTATTTTATTTTTTTATCTAAGATTCTTTACAGAAACTAATATATATATATATATATAAAAACATAGTCTGTTTGATACAGAAAGTTTACAGTTTTTTAGCTGACTTGCAAGATTACACACCTTCAGGATGAAGTGCACTTAAATCTTCCGAACATCAGATGGCATTGTGATGCTACTTTGCCTAAGAATGGTTGGAGACATGTCCTCTTAAAACATCAAAGGAATTGTTGTCATTGCTTATGGGTGTGTGTCTGTGTGTAAAGGTTTCATATCTTAACTGTTTTTATATTCTGATGAAGTTCCTATAAGGGACGAAGGTGCTTAATTTATATGTATTTTTTTGTTTTGGTTTTAAGTGGTTTTACCAAACAAAACAGTTGCTGCTCGCAACCATCAGCCTTGGATTTGTATATATTTTTATCTTGCCATGAATTACTGCATCTCCCGAAGCTGCCTGCAGTAAGATAAGCACCAATTTCTATTTTTTTTTTTATTCTTGTCTGCCCTCATGGGGGCAGACATTGCGATTTCTTTGGAAAGCTAAATTTATCCCATAATGCACAGATTGTGAGAATATGTAGCCCTACCATTTGTTGTCAGACTAGACTTCTATTCACTTAGAATGGAACACCTGAAAAAAAATGCTAAGTTTGAGAGTCTGCAGATCATGTGTCACTGACTTGTCTGCACTGAGTTTTACAAATGTTGTTCCTACTGATGTACTACATATTCTGTGAAAGAAGCTTGCAAAAGTGTCAACAAATTACCGAGACAAAAAAAGTCTTTTTACAAAGAGCTGTTTTGTAAGTTTCATTTCCTGGCCAAGTTACTCCTCCCATCTCCCCTCCTTAAATGAGCTAGAACATCACATTTACAGCTTGGTTAGATTCAACTAATTAGTCAAATTTACATGACAATACACAAACAAATTACAGTCAGATATGCCACCAAAACTGTTCCCTCGTGTCTCTTCACTTCTGCCATTGTTAATCTGTCATGCCTTTTATAATAGTTTTATTAGTTCCATTTTTTTCTTCTTTTTATTGTATGGGTGTTGCGGGGGGTTAATGCATTTTGTGATTCGATCTGATTTGGATAGCTAAAGTAAAACAAGACAATGTTATTCTGCAAATCATCATTACATTCAACTACAAATACTGTTTGGTTTCATTCTTTTAAACTAAGCAGCAGATCAGTATCACAAAACCAGAAAATCAAAACAGAATGGCATTTCCTGATAGTACAATATATTAAATCTGATGTTGTCAACCTTCATTTATTCCTTGACGTGTGGGTTTGGTTCCAAAATCTGAACTGACTTGGCCATACTACAGCCCGCGAGGACCAAAAATTCTTAAGCTTTATCCCTACCCAGAATGTTCCTCACCATTTTACCTCAGATCTCGTTTGCTGCTTCCAATGTTAGATACGTTGCCAAAGCTTTTGAGCTAAGTGCATTTATACTTTAACATTTCTCTACTTATTTAATGATTATAGTACCCTTTTCACTCCATTAGTTTTTCTATATTACCTTAGCAAGTTCCTACCATATATTTTCCTTTTTCGCTCCTCTCCTTTCCGCTCTTAGACTTTGGTGTAATCTTTGCTACCGTAGTTGGGAGACTTTCTTTGAATTTCCTGCTTTCCATCTTTAAAAATAAAAAATAAAAAAAAAAACCTTGTTATATACCGTACCTTTGGTATTCTTTATCTACCATTGCTGGTAGCACTTCACTGTAAAATTCTTACCTTCTAACACACTTCTCGTTACCTTTACTGTGGTTTTGTTTTGTACCTTTAGGTATTCTGGGCCTACCATTGCTGGTAGCACTATACTGTAATTTGTCTCTTCCAATTTTTCTTGTGTGTTGTTTGTTTCTCTCCTGTAAGTATGGCTGATAAAGGAAAAAGCACTTCCGGCTTCAAGAAGTGTGACAAGTGCGATAGAAAAATGCCTAACTCTGATGGTCATTCATTATGTGTATATTGCTTAAGCTCATTACATTTACAAGAAGACTGTTCAATCTGCTATGGATTTAGTCATCGAGCCTTAGTTGAAAGAAAAAACAAATTAATTCTGAAAGACATGCTTAAGTCTTCTTTTGAAGAGGTCTTATCTGGTTCCAAATGTTAAACAGACGCTTCTTGTTCATCCTTCTCATCATTCAGAACCAATAAGCATAAAAAGAGAAGTCACTCGGCACTGACTTCACCTTCATCACTTTTAACTAAGAAACTAAAATTGTCGATTCTAGAAAAGATTGTGGAACCAAAAGCTATGGCTTCTAGACCACCTGTGTCTACGGTTCCAACAATAGTTTGTGAAGAACAAGATTTGGCATTTCCTAGAATGGTCTATTCTCCATCTAGAGATCCCTTTGCAAGACAAATACCCTTTTCTGGAGTGAGCTAAACCTCCATCCACCCAGTCATTTTCTCCACCAAGAGCCTATCGGAATTGGACATGATGAGGCTAGTTGATCAGCTCCTTGTGGCAAGAGGATTGGCTTCTGTGTCCTCTGTTTTGACTACCTTCAGTTCTGGAATTTCCTTCTCCATGACTCTATTGGATCTTCCTTCTCTGACCCCATCTGTGGCTTTAGAGACTCAGGCTCTGATCCCTCTGCCACTGACTGTCTCGACCCCAGCTGGATGTTTTTCTCTGGGGCCAACTACTACCCTGAGTTCTTCATTCCTCTTGGAACCAGAGAACTCCCAAGGTGGGCACTGCGCCAAGGGGCAGGTTTTGACTCCAGTTTTTTCAGAGCCATCCCTGCACCTCGAAGCTTTGGCATGCATGAGCTTCTCTCCAGCTTTGGCATTGGGGGCAGTCTCCTTGGACCGGGAAGTGACCACTGTTCCAAAGCAGTCATTCTCACTTATGGACTCCTTTCCCTCTTCTGGGGGACCTTCCTTCAAGGCAATGGAGAGGGCTTTGTCCTCGGTGGGCACTAAGTCATCTGCTCTCTCATCAGAGTTAATCGGTGACCCTTCCTCTCGCTCTGACTCTCAACCCACCTCTGCATCAGGACAGTGAGTGCTGACACTGCAGGAAACACCTGTTCAAGTTCTATTCTCTTCAGATTTTCCCGCCGAAGAAGTTCCTCAGAAGAGAAAGTGCAAGAGAAAGCACTTGGATTCCCCAGAAGAATCTGTCACTGAAGACACAGACTACAATGAAGGGGGAATGATCCCCTAGGTCACCACCCTGAAGATGTCTCCTTTGGAGACATTCATGAGATCCCTAAACAGATGGGTAGCTAGAAGTTTCAACATCCTTCCTCAGAGGAGTCAGTGTGCTTGCTAGCTTTTGGCTCTCACCCATCTACTTCTTGGGTAACTCCATCCACAGATGACCTCATCAAGTTGATCATGCAGTGGGAATGGAAGGCTCCAGATTCCATAGTAGCCATAAGGAGACACGCCTGGATGCACTTATACAAATTTGCAGAGCCATTCAAGTTTTGTCAATGTCCCTTTTGATGGATCATCCCTTTTTGGCCCAAACATTTGACAGACCTTGTAGAGGTGTGAGAAAGATGGGAAGAACCTTTCTGGAGTGGGCGTACATTTCTCTACTCCCCAGTGGTCCTCCAGGAACCAGAGGAGTGGAAAAATGTGATTCCAAAAAATACCAAGTGCCTTTCCAGGACACACATGGTAGCAGCTCCCCCAGGGGCATTGGGGGGAGCTTTAATGGAAGATGTCATCCAGACTGAAGAGGTGGCCCACAAAATCAGGGTTCCAGAGATCCTCTCTACCAGACCCTACCAGTGCTCCTGAAAGGAGACCTGATTGCTTGCCTCTGGAAACAGTCGAGGGACAATTATCCATGCACCAACACACCTGGCTACAGATAACTACAAATGTTTGGGTGCAAAGGATTATCACTAGAGGATACATCATTCCCTTCCACTCCCTTCCCAATAAATTCAAAAGAATCCCCAATGTTCCACCCAGTCAGAGGGAACCAGCAGTTCAAGAAATCAAAAAACTGGTAGGAAAGAAGAGTCCTCCAACAGGCCACCCCAGGCCATAACAATCCAGAATTTATTCAAAATTCTTTTTAGTGCCAAAGAAGATAGGGGACTGGAGACTAATTTTGGATTTCAGTGTTTCAAACAAATCCATTCAACAAACACAATTCCAGATGATCATGGTTCAGTCCATCCTTCCCTTTTTAGGGAATGCTGATTGAATGTGCTAAATATATCTCCAGAACACATATTACCACATCAAGATGGACAAATGCTCCAGGAGATTTCTCCACTTCCAGCTGGGAGCCAGTCAGTACCAATTCAGAACCCTGCCCTTTGGCCGCACCACGACCTCCAGGGTGTTCACCAAATGCATGGGAGTAGTAGAGTCTCACCTGAGACTACAGGGACAGTGAGTGTTTCCATATTTGGATGACTGGCTCATCACCACTCCCACCAGGCATCTCTTAGAAAAATCAAGAGATGTCCTTCAGACTTGTGCTCACCTGGGGATCACAATAAATCATGAGAAGCCTCATCTGGTCCCATTGCAAAATTTGGAATTTATAGGGGCAAATTTGAATACAAACACTTGCATAGCTTCTCTTCTCTTCCCCGTTTAGAAAAGATCAGACTTTAAGTCAGGAAAATCATCAGCAACAAGACAGCAGCTGCACGCCTGGTCCTACAAGTCTAAGGATCTATGGCAGTGACCATTACTTTAGTACCTCTAGCAAGATTTCACATGAGGATTTTGCAATGGCTTCTATCATCCCAATGGTCCATTCTTCATTAGCCAATGTTGCATCATATTTTGGTAACAAGCCATTGCAAAAAGGATCTTCTCTGGTGGATCCACTCTGAAGAGATTCTTGTGGGATGACCTTTCATCCCACCTCAGCCTCAGGCTATAGTGACCACAGACGCCAAACAGATCAGTTGGGGGGACATTATCTGGGCAAGACAGTCCAAGGCACTTTTGGTCACACATAGAGGCCAGCTTGCATATCAATATTCTAGAGATGAGAGAAGTGCTGTTAGTATTGCAGGGCCTTTCAAGCTGTTCTCCCTCCAGGGACAATTGCAGTACAGACAGACAACATGTCATTGGTCTGGTACATCAACAAACAGGGAGAAACATAGTCCTACTCACGTTGTTGAGAAGAACTCAGAGTTTTGTAGAGGTTGATCTCTTCCAGCCACTTTCTAATAGCAACGCACATCCTGGGGACTTTCAATGCGATAGCAAGCAAGCTGAGCAGGTTCATTCTCATGCCTCATGAGTGGTCTCTCAATCTGAAAGTGGCACAAATAATTTTTCGTTGCTGGGGCCAGCCCTGCTGCAATCTCTTTGCATTGCCCCTAAACAACAAGTGCAGAAGCTACTTTGCCCTGGTTCCCCCTCTGGGGAAGTCCCTGAGAGACACTCTCCTTCACAATTGGCCCTCAGGACTTCTATATGCCTTTCCCCCAATTCCATTAATCCCTCAATTTTTGAAGAAAGCAATCAGGTTGAAGAGCCATTCTGGCCTCAATAGATTTGGTTCCACTTCCTCTGGCCTCATCTAATTCAGCAACTGTGGATTCTGGACCCAGCTCCAGATCTCCTAGCCCATCCAGTGGGATTACTTCATCTGAACCTTCAGAACCTAAAGCTCACAGCATGGCTTCTCCACTTCCATTGCTCACCAGGTGTAACATTATGTCTTCTCCAGTCCATAAGATTATTTTGGCCTCTCTTAAACCCTCTAATAGAAAACTTTATTGTAGCAAATGGAAAAGATTTTCATGTTGGGCTCATGATAATGATGTTGACCCTTTCTCAGCTCCTATCACAAAAAGTTTAGAGTTTTTGACATTGCTTTTTGAAGGAGGGGCTTCTGCTTCTACTATTAGAATTCATCTAGCAGCTATTTCAAGTTTTCACAATGATTTATAGGCCACCCCATTAATGTATCCTAAACTCTGAAAGGCTTTTCTGAAAGAAACCTTGGTGCTGAAGCCTCCGTATAAAGACCATATGTCTCATGGTATCTCAATTTGGTTCTTCAGACTTTAATATAACCCCCTTTTGAGCCTGCAGCCACTTGTGAGCTAAAGTACTTGTCCTAGAAGATGGCTTTACTAATAGCTATTACCTCTGCTAGAAGAATTTCGGAGATCCAGGCACTATCTTGTAAAGCACAATAGTTGATTTTTCACCCAGATGGGGTTTCTTTAAGGACCAATCCATCTTTCCTACCAAAGGTTGTTTCAGAGACAAATAATAACCAGACTATAAATTTGCCAGTCTTTTTTCCAAAATTTTCAAATAAAGGTGAATACTGTCTTCATTTATTAGACATACACAGACAATTGTGTTTTTACCTCCATAGAACAAGAGTTATCAGAAAATCTGATCAACTGTTAATTGCCTTTTCTAGTACTAGACTATGCAGACTGGTATCCAAAGTAACATTTTTATAGATGGTTGAAAGACTGTATTTCCTTCATATACACCAAGAGGAATGTTAAATTACTTGAACCTGTTAAGGCACACTCTACCAGAGCAATAGCCACTTCAAGAGTTTTTCACTCCTGGGCCTCCTTGGATGACATTTGTGTAGCAGCGACCTGGACTACCCCACATCTTTATTACTCATTACAAATTGGATCTGGTCTCCAGGGGAAGAGCTTCCTTTGGTTCTATGGTACTCAGGAATATCCCTCCATGAGTCCACCCAAGGTAGAAAGTAGCGTCTATCCCACACATCAAGGAATAAATGAAGATTAACAACATCAGATAAAGAAGTTATGTACTCACCATAATGTTCCATCTGTGTTGCTGATCTTCATTTATCCTTGACTCCCCTCCCTCCATCCCCCTTCCTTTTTATATCTCTTGGTGGAATGAACTGTATCCTTATTCATATTTCTTTTAACCATCCTATACCAGATATGATCTCCACAAAAGTAATTACAGGATAAATTATTCTGTCAATCAGCAAACTCGAGCTGAAGTAAAATGGAGAGGAGCATTTTGGGTAGGGATAAAACTCGAGAGTTTTTGGTCCTCGCGGGCTGTAGTAAAGCCGAGTCAGTTCCAATTCTGGAATCAAACCCACATGTCAAGGATAAATAAAGATCGACAACACAGATGAAATGTTAATAGTGTGTACATAACTTTTTTTTACTTAATGTTGCTTTTCTATTTATTACTGTTAAACCAAAAGAAATGGCTTATCAGTATTCATTGTACAGTAAGTCTTCAAATAAAAAGTCACTATTACGTTTCTGATTCTTTAAATAAATGTATGTGAACAAGTATTGAATAATGTATTTAATAATGAATTCAAAAATAACTTACTAATAATGTGCAACAGAGTAAATAACTTTCTTAAAAATTACATTTTTAAATAGAGGCTGATTATATTAACCTAAAATGTTTACCTTAGCTGTAGGAGATCATTTATGTTGTTGCACATTACTGATAAGTACTTATTGTATATTTCAATCTAAAAAATGCTTACTGAAATCATATCAATGTACTTAATTCGATGAATTATAATAATTTTACTGTGCTACGATAATTGTAATACCTAGATAATTATATACATATATATATATATATATATATATATATATATATATATATATATATATATATATATATATATATGTATATAGTGTGTAAGTTCAACTGTGACTGCTGATTTTAAACCCATTGCCTTCCATTCTTGAGGCAGAGACATTATCATCAACTCTCTTTTTCTTATTTTCTATAGGGGGTCAGGGTGTTGTGGCAACTGTCACCATTTCTCTCCATTTACTGCCACTCTCCTAGCTTCTTCAACAATCATGCCGACTATTGCAGTTCTTCTCTCACACAATCCAGCCACCTCTTTGCTTGATGCCATCATTTCCTCCTGCCTTCTTCACCAAATTGACTTCTGCTTTTCTGCACATGTGCCTGAACCACTGTAATTTGTTCTTTGACCTTCTGTATCTTTGGAACTACTTTGGCTTCTTCTCATTTTTTCATCTGTCCCACATTGTGCATCCTGCCACCTTTCTATTTCCTCTAGCATCTTCATTCCCAGATGACTGGAGAATGAGCATATGGTGCCAATGTACAAGATCAAGGGGGACATTCACAACTGTGGGCAGTACAAAGGTATTAATGCCTGTCACACTGCATGAAAGTTTTGGAGATGATGATTATCAATGAGTATGCAGAGTAGTAGAAAGTAAGATGGGACATAAGCAGTTAAGATTCAGATCAGGATGTATCACAACTGACTTGATATTTGCAGTGACACAGATAGGTGAGAAAAAGCTACAGATGAGGAAAGAGTCCAACTGGGCATTCCTAGGCTTGGAAAAAGTATATGGTAAGGTCCCAAGAAAGCTTATTTGGGTAGTCCTGTGGTGGTTCACAGTCTCAGAAACATTGGTAGAATTAGTACTGATTATGTTAAGGACCCAATGACTCTAAAACAAACAGTGCTCAGTCTTACACAGGGGTTCCCAGTGGGAGTGAATGTGCATCAGGATTCAGCTGTGAGGCCACCGTTGTTCATGCTGGTGATGCAGTACATTAGCAAACAGGTTGAAGCGAACTGATCAACGAAGTATGTGTGTGCCAATAATTAGGTATTACAGGCAGACTATGAGCAAGAACTTCAGCAAAGGATAAGGTAATGTAATGCAAAATTGAAGGCACATGGGATGAAACTTGAGCACAGATAAGACAGTTGTAATGGAAACAAATGGAAGAAATCAGAAGAAGATGAAAATTGAGATAGAAGGGAAAATAGTGGAGCAGGCTAACAGCTTAAGTATCTTGAAGTGCTGGTTGAGGAGAAGGGAAGTTTGAATGTGGAGGCAAAAGCTAGCTAGAATCAGAGGGTCTGCAGAGACACTAAGCAAGTTCTTGGGAGGAAGCCCATGCAGCCACCAGGAGAACATGCAAAAAATCTTTTCTGTAATACTACCATTATTCATTCTAATTATGTCTGAATGTCTGAATATGTGAGTGGAGTTTTGATGACTGCATTAAGGAAATGTTTTCCTTCCTTCTGTGTTCTTTTCTTACGTTTTGGATTTTTCTTAGTATATTAATTTTCAAAATGCTAGAATTGATCACCTGCATTTAAATAGTTGAGCATTTTGATACATTATATATATATATATATATATATATATATATATATATATATATGTGTGTGTGTGTGTGTGTGTGTGTCTATCCATCCACAACCCCTTTTCCCATTTTTGCACATGAGACCGGATTCATCTAGCAGCCAAGGTGCACACTGCTGGGTGGCTAGCCCTGCCATGGCTGTTCTTTCATACCACCCACTCACATGCACATTCACATCTATGTCCAATTTAGAGCATCCAATCCACTTACTGCATGTCTTTGGAATGTGGGAGGAAACCGGAGCAGCCAAAGGTGTCACAAAAGGAGGTACTGTCAGCTCAGCTGTCTGGAATTTTGTAAATAATTATATGCCATTTGTGAATATCAGCATAATTTATGAAGTGTAACAAAGTGAGATACTGCCAGCACAACTATCTGGAATTTTGTAAATAATTATATGTCATTTATGAATATAAACATGATTCATATAAGATGCTTGTTTTACAAATGTATTTGAGCTGTATGCCATATAAGATCATTCGTACAGAGGTGTACTGAAGAGGTATTTTACAAAGTGCTGTTTGAAATGTATCCATAGTGTACCCTACTGGAATAGAACAGAAGTGTACATATACTATTGTAACTGTTTGAATGTATATATTTTAACAGTGGAAACTGGGATACAGAAGGTTAACTTCAGAAAAAAATAGCTTAAATTAAATTACTTTATGGCCATGCAATAAAAAGAGGTTATCTTTCAGTTTTAGTGCAGCAACAGACATAATGTCTATACAAGAGAAGTTTTCTGTATTGTCTTGGAAGTGTTTTATTGTTTTATGACTTCCATGATCTGCATAGATCTGAGGCAAAGCCTTTGTGTATTTATTTTCATAGGTGGATGCTAAATAATGCTAACTTTCAGCAGTGGGGGGTTTACCTGGGATAGAATCAGATGACAAGAAATTATATCATTCTGCAAGCTATCCCAGCAGTAATATTTGAGATATTAATTTAAGAAGTCTCTGAGAGAGAGAGAGAGAGAGAGAGAGAGAAAGAGAGAGAGAGAGCATTCTTTAGTCTGTCTTTAACCTGACAACATCAGCTAAAGGATCTATTCACAATGTCTGCCTTGCTATGAGTATATAAGTCTGGGGAACAGTATAACTGTCTTAGATATAGTCAGAAATATAGCAAAGCTTATTTTAGATATTTTTCTTTATTTGAGATTGTCCTGCAATGTTGTTTTAAATATTTCCTGTGATTTTGAACACTGATGTTACTGTAAATATATATATATAAGAGTATTTTCTTGTTTTTTTTATTATTTTTTATTAAATATATTTAAAACTTTCATTGCAGCTGATCTTTGTAAAGATATTTAAGTTCTGAGAGTACTTGCATATTTTTGGTGACACTGTGTAGGCCACTCCGCCTTGCTCATGGTCAAACTACCATTTGTATTGATAGTAACATTACACAGTGAGATTGGACACCCTTTTATCAATGGCCTTAAAGTAGCTGATAAAGAGCTGGCTGGCAGCAGTTATAACTACCTGATAGTCTGGGAAAAAGGGGGCATAGCTAGTAAACCTGTGCCAGCCTTTCCTGTGTGTGTGTGTGTGTGTGTGTGTGTGTGTGTGTGTGTGTGTGTGTGTGTGTGTGTGTGTGTCAGCTACTTGGGGAGGGACACAAAGCACTAGTTAGACAGAGAGGGTGCTGGAGGTCTTGGCTTGGCTACTCAGCTGAGATGTTAACTCTGTAGCTGTGCCAGAGGGGAGTCTTATGGAGAATCTGGAGAAAGAGGAAGAAACCAGCCCCAGACTTGACTGTGGTCTCTGTGTGGTCTTAAGAGAAATTGCATTTGATGTAGAGAGCTGCATCTGGAAATACTGTGTGTGTACCTGTCATTCTCCCAGTGTACATCCATCACTGCTGTTAGTGGTGAAGATTGAGGCTCCTTGATTACTGGTCCAGTGGTGGGGCATCACATTTATTAAACCCATGCAAACACAAGGAGGACATGCAGACTCCACACAGAAAGCACCCCAGCCAACAACTGAACCCGGAAACGTCTTGCTGTGAGGCAACAATGTTAACTGCAGTGCCACTGTGCTGCCCTGTGTGTGTGCACATATACATATATACATATGTATGTAACCCACCTTTTCCCCATTTTTGCATATGGAATATGCATACTCGATTTAGGGTATCATATAAACAGTGAACATCATCTAGAGCCAATGTTCACACTGCCAGGTGACTACTTTATATTTATATATATAGTTAAATGGGTCTACTTTGATTCACTGAAAACTCATTTAACTGAATTTTAAAACACTCACACCAAATCGCGGAAAGCTCAAATCACTGAAAACTCATTTCACCAAATCACATTTCTCTGAATGTAAGTACTGTTGGGCAAATAAAACATATATGCCCTTTTCCCCTGGAGTTAGTATATATAATTAGGGGGTGTGGGGGGCACAGACCCCCACATTGGGGGATGTGGGGGGTGTGGCCCCCCCCTACTTTTGCTTTTATATTGCTTGCTTTCAGTGAAATGATAGTCATAAATATAAAAGCTAAGTAGGTGGGGGGCTACACCCCCCCAACTATATATACTAACTCTAGGATCGCACTACAGTGGGGAAAAGAGCACATGCGTTTTATTTGCCCAGCAGTACTTACATTCAGTGAAATGTGATTCAGTGAAATTAGTTTTCAGTGATTTGAGCTTTCAGCAATTTTTTTGAGGGCAAATTGACATTCAGTGAAATGAGTTTTCAGTGAATCAAAGTAGACCCAGTTAAACATTTGTGTGAATATAAACACACAAATATATATCTGTATGTGTGCATGTACATATATATATGTGTATACACACAAATATATATGGATATAGACGCTTACAATTTGTCATGTAAGGAAAGGTATTTTTGAATATTCATACTCGATTTAGGGCATGGCATACATGCAAAATAGAAACCACACATAAAGTAATTTTCTGATGTCCACAACATAATACATTGCAAAAACAGCACTTTTAAGAATCTATCACGTGTCCCTTTCTCAACCTTCCTGATGTAAAAGTATGTTCAGTGCCATGATGACTTATTCTTTGGGGGGTGCAGAATCCACCTGTGCTATAATGTATGCTTGTGCTATAATGTACAACAGTTTCCATTTTATGTTGCTTAGGATAGCATGAACCAGTACTTACTTGGCATTGTGATTTCCAATGATGTCCTGACAGAGCTTGTGAAACTAAGACAATCAAAGTCACAGAACAGACATTCTGAAAAAAATGTATTAGTTACTTGTTAATTCACTATGAGTTTACATTCTATAAATGTACACTTGTTTTTTTGAACCATTCTGCTCTTTTGCCACATTCTAGAATGTACATCCCCTGAGATCATATTATAATGTTACTAGGCATGCTGATATCTGTGCCAGATGGAGTATAGGTTGGATTGGGAATACACCACCATATATCAACATTTAAAAAGATGACTCACAACTGTAAATAGCACACGGTTTTATTTTTGGGAACTGATATAAATATATAGAAGTGCACAATATATAAATTTGTATTATATATGTATATATATATATATATATATATATATATATATATATATATATATGTATGTATATCTACAAGATTTGCCATATGCACCTACACAGCAAAAGCGTTTGTATATACATATACACACGCAAACACACACACATACACACACACACACACACACACACACATATATATATATATATATATATATATATATATATATATATATATATATATATATATATATATATGTATATATACAAAAACATGGACACACACATACACATATTTATATAAATCAAGTAAGTGTATATGCCTATATATATATATATATATATATATATGTATATATATATATAGCTCCCCTTCAGTAGATCGAACTTTTAAAAGTTCAAACCTCATATGGCCGATACCATATGATCGAACTTTTAAAAGTTTGAATGGACTGAATGGAGATCTCCGTACAGTGCAGAACGGGAAGATTTCCCTGTTCCGCAATGTAGTGCGATCTCAGAGTTGCTATATTTAAGTAGCAGGGGTGTGGGGGCACAGGGGGGCTTGCCTCCCTGCTACAAATGTTTAGGTTTGTTTTTTTTTTTTTTTTGTACTTCAGTGTTCGAACTTTTAATTGTTCAATTGTTATGGTCTCGGCCATATGAGGTTCGAACATTTAAAAGTTCGATCTACTGAAGTAGATCCATATAAAGAGAGAGAGCGAGAGAGAGAGGGAAAAACAGATCCATCTATCTATCTATCTGTACATCTATATATCTATATCGATATATCTATATCTTTATATATATATATATATATATATATATATATATATATATGTGTGTGTGTGTGTGTGTGTGTGTGTGTGTGTGTGTGTGTGTATGTCTGTGTGTGTGTGTGTGTGTGTGTGTGTATATATAGATATATATATATATACATATATATATATATATATATATATATATATATATATATATATATATATATATATATATATATATATATACACACACATACAGGGGGCTACAGGAGGCAGTTCTTTTGGCCCAGTGCTCATTTGTTTGACCTAGAAAAAGTGTGACTTGGTTTTACTGAACACTGGATTTGCTGAACATGCAGTTTCCCAGTTTTGGTTATGGTGAGATGTACGTGGAGAAACTCAGGTGTATCAAATTGCTTGACCCACCTTGAAGTGTGATGTAAATAAAGACACCTCCACCTTTTCTCTCTTTCTGTGCAGTAGCTGGTCTATATGTGTGAAAGGCATTATAGCCCTGCTCTGCTGGTGTGCTGTCTGTGGCTTTAACCCATGTCTCATTAACTACAAAAGACATCTGTATTCTCCAGAGTGAGAACAGCTTGCAGGGAGTGGAAAGACAATATCTTCAATTTGTTTTGTGGCACATTAGCCTTACAGAAGTTAGAATGCTACTCACTGGTAGGTTCATACCTGCCTGGGACATGTAGTTGGAGAGCTCCATCATGTCTCTCCTCATATAGTTCAGGGAGGTACGTCCAAGGTCATTATACCCACATGGAGTATGACTAAATCATACTGGTGCTTGTGGTTCATTGACTTCAATGCGTATGTGATGTGATGGATCCTGGCCTCTTTTAGAAAAGTGACCGTTACCCTCTCCTTGCTCACTGTGGTGAGTTGGACATCAGTATGTGTCACAGTGGAATCTCCTATGACCAAAATATTGGATTGTGTGGTTGTCTGCCTTATGGTCTTAGACATTGTGACACTGTGAGATGTGTCATGGTGGGTGTTACACCATTAATGTGTTTTAAAGTTTGCTGAAGATACTTACTGTAATTTTTGTGTCTCAGAGGCCTTTGAGATTTAGGTAGTGAACTCTTAAAAGACTTTGCAATTTTAGCCATTTTTAGCTGAAGCCCTGGGAGAAAAGCTTCACAAAAACCTAACATAAAATACATATACACAGTTGAAAACTGACATCATATTAGAATATACTGTAATTACATAGCTTAATACAAATATTAATACAATATGATATGCAGTAATACACATATACCATCATTAAAACAAGATAAATACAATATCACGTAGCATTGAAGCATTACTCACTCAAAGAATTTGTCAGAGTGGAAAAATTCAAATGGTGGAAAAGGAGGAGGAGAGGAAAAGAGGGAAGAAATTACTTGTTATTAGTAATAATTGAGATAGATATGGGATGCAGGAGAAATAATGACTAAAAGCAAAATTACGAGTTAGAGAATTTAGACTAAGGAAAACAACATTTAGGATGTATAATGGTATTACAGGAGAAGGAGCTAAAATTTTAACCAGGAGAACAGCAAGTGCAAAGCCAGGAGTCAGAGAGACATTCTTTTAGTTGCAGCTTAAATAAATGAATGTTATGTATTGCCTTGATTGGTGCAGGGATCATATTCCAGACTTTTGCTGCACAGTGTGGGTATAGACTTTGAATGTAATTTTTGTAAGGCATATAGATGTCAACCAGATTTTTGTCAGAATAAAACCAAAAACAGGAAGGCAGCAGAACTCCGAATCAATCCACACATACAAAATAAAACCCAAAATGAATTTTATTTATGTAAAGCGCTTTTCGTCCCGCTTATAGCAGGACTTCTTCAGACAAAAAATCTACCATTTAAAACAATATTGTATATGAACATATGTTCCCAACTACCAATCAACAGCCAAAAGCAATAATTAATCAACACTGTTTAAAACTGATGCTCAATTTAAAATGTAGAAGAATGTACCACAAAAGCCAAATAGCACTACGTACAATGTTGTCTATTCATAACCCCATAGTAGCTAACCTGAATGCATGAAAAATACCTATTAAAATACACGTTAAAAAATATTAAAAATTAAAAAATGTAAAAAAAAACACATTAATTACATTACTTGTAGGAGTTCAAGGTACCAATAAATATTCCTTTATTAAAAATGTATTAAATAATATTACTTAAGACCATTCTAAAAATTATTCTAAAAATTATTATAAAAATTACTTATAAAGAACAAAATTAGTACTTAAAACTTAAACTGCCTATGGAAGTGTTAAAACAACTTCATAATGTCTTTATCATAACCATACCACAGTCCTGTGTGGATTGATTCGGAGTTCCGCTGCCTTCCTGTTTTTGGTTTTAGTTTGTATCGTTGTTATTTTGTTCTTTGGAACTAGATTTTTGTCAGAAGACTGAAGGTGACGACTTGGGAGGTATTCGCCCCACAGACTTCTTTACTTAAATATACTAACTGTGCAGTCAAACAACAGAGGAGAAAAGAGATAAAAGACAGTCACTGCTTCCATTCAAACATAAAAAATACAACAACACTGACTCTCTAGAACTTATAACTTTCAGTCAGTCATGATTAAGTTAATGTCATTTCAGTCAAATGAGATTGTCAGTTTTGTTCAGTCCACAGTGATTTAGTAAAATGTGATTCAGTCGAAAGAACCAGTACCATAAATGAATGTGTGTGTGTGTGTGTGTGTGTGTGTGTGTGTGTGTGTGTGTGTGTGTGTGTGTGTGTGTGTGTGTGTGTGCATGTATTCAAAACTTTTGTGTAGTTTAACTGTTGACATTTATGTGTGTATGTAAATTTTACAGATACCATGGTCTGTATCTCTATCTATATATAAATAAAGAAATAAATATATATTTATAAACACACACACACACACATGTATATATATATATATATATATATATATATATATATATATATATGGGTCTACCTGAATTAACCAAAACTGCAAATGACCGACAGCGAGATAATCAACACCGGAAGTTTGACAACAGAGAAGACCGACAGTTGAGAATCCCGATGCTGAGAACACCAACATGTTAAGGTAAATGTGCGATAGGGACGGACGTTAGGGTCAGGGTGTGGGTAAGGTAAGTGTGTGATAGTGACGGATTTTAGATTTAGGGGCAGGTTAAGTGAGTTAGGGTTAGGGTGCGGGTAAGGTAAGTGTGCAATAGTGACAGACTTAAGGGTTAGGGGCGGATTAAGTGAGTTAGGGTTAGGGTGCGGGTAAGGTAAGTGTGCGATAGTGATGGACCTTAGGGTTAGGGTTTGGGTTAAGGTTAGTGCATATATAGTTGTGTATGTAAGGTTTAGTGTAGGTTTGTAAGGTTTTTGGTGTGCTTGGGTTGTGTGTGTGTTTTTCGGGAAAGTTATTTGTTTTGTTGATTGTCAGGATTGTGGTTTGTCGGGCATGTGAAGTTTCCTGTTTTTGAACTTTCGGTTTTGTCGTGTTGGTTATTTCGTTGTTGGTGTTTTGGCGTGTTGGTGTTATCAGGTAGACCCATATATATATATATATATATATATATATATATATATATATATATATACATGGATCTACTTCGGATAATCAAAAATCCAAAACACAGAAGACGAAAAGGCCGATATGAGAATCACGAAAATGAAAATATTGAACTGCGTAAGTATTTCCAGGGCAAGTAAACACATGCCCAACACTACAATAAAACACACCGCACTATCTAAAACCCACACCCTCTCAACTATATATACCAACTTCGGGATCACACTACAATGGGGAAAAGTTCCTGATTCCCCACGTTGGGCAAATATTTACTTGCCCTGGGAATACTTACATGGTTCTGTATTTTCATTTTCATGATTCTCGTCTTGGCCTTTTCATCTTTGGCATTTTGGATTTTCAATTATCTGAAGTAGACCCACATACATAAACACACACACACACTCACACACACACACACACACACACACACACACACACACACACACACACACACACACACACATATATATTTTTTGGGGTCTGTCTGCAGAAACCTGGGCAGTAAAGGCAGAGCAGCCAAGGAAGCTAGAGGTGATGGAAATGAAGTGCCCCCAGACAGGTGGTAGGATGCACAGTGTGGGACAGATGAAGAAAAGAAGACATAATAACAGAAGCCAAAGTAGCTCCAGTTGCAAGAAAAGATCAAAGAGAACAGATAATGGTGGTTCGGACACATATGCAGAAAAGCTGAAGACAGTGTGGAGAAGATTTGAGACAGACAGGAAGAAGGCAAGAGGAAATGAGGGCATCCACAAAGAGGTGGATGGACTGTGTGAGAGAAGATATGCGACAGTTAGGCATGAGTGCCAAAGAAGGTAGGAGTGTGGCATTAAACAGGGACAGAGAAGGTAACTGTTAACACGACACCCTGACTCCATGTAGAAAATGGGAAAAGGGAGTTGATAACGATATATGTGTGTATATACATAATATACATATATAGATAGATAGATTTTTTTTTCTGACTCACAGTTTATTTTCCTATTTTCTGAAATGTTTGGATTTCCACTACCAGGTTTTGAACTTCTGACAGGGAGCTGAGGCACAAAAGATCAGAATTCATAATTTAGTAGAAAAGTATGACGTACATTTTTAAGCTCAAACTAATCCACAGTTTGAAATGTATAAATTCATGACTGCTATACAGCAAGAAAATGGGTCTGCAAGATGCATTATGTCAGGATGAGGCAATAGCAAAAACTGATTTTACAGATATTGGTGTTATTAAACCTAGATTGTACAGTTTTTCATGACTTGCAGAATGAAAACTGTCCTATCACAGCCAAAACTGCACAATATAAACTGCAAAAATGTAAAGGTGCTTTAGTTATAGCCAGAATACAGACTAATAAAATTAAATTAGTAACAAGGGTGCATACTAAGAATGAGTGCAACAAAGAAATAATGAATTAAGAGAAAATAGAACAACACATATACATTAACTAAAACAAGAAAGAGTTATACAACAAACTGAAATATTGGGGTGGTCAGTAACAACACAGAAGTTATTGTCCAGCCTGTAAAAGGTATGTGCAAAATGCAAAAATACAGGATAATTTTGCAAGAATGGATACACTTAAAAAAATAGCAAGTAGAGATACTAAATTGCCCATAGGGGTGTGTGTCTGTGTGTTTGTGTGTGTGTGTGATATAAAAGAAAGACCTGGTAACCTATATCTGTTTACACCTTTGCCTTGGAAATTCTGAGGGTAGTAGTGGCTGTCTGTGGGGTCACTCTGGGAGTCAGATGCAACTGGTAAGACAATGAGCAAAATGAGGGATATAAAGAATCAGGACTTCAGATGCAGAGAGATCCATGAAGACATAATAGCAGAGCATATAGGAATTGTATGACACAGCAACATTATCAAAGAGAGGTGCAGGGCATTAATAATTGGTGATTCTCAGGAATCTAACAACTAAGTGATGTTGACAGTGAAGGAAGGTACTGAAAAAGCCAAAATACAAACTAGAAAGAAAAAGAAAACAATTATACTTCAGGGTCATCAATAAATTTGTTGTCAGAGAACGACTGCAATAAACTGATGGTAAAGAGAATGTTGGCAAAGTCAAGTATCAGATGTTTTCCATGTAGTCCAGCAAATCACTCCCAGTTAGAGACTGTTACATTACAGAGGTATAACTAAATGGCAAAGTGCTGGTAGTTCATTTCAGTGTGTTACAAACCATAAAAACGCAACTTATTGAGTTATTCCATTGTTAAGGTGTGCCCCAAATAATAAAGAGTGTGAGCAAGACTGTATAAAATAAAGAGTGACACTGAGCATACTTTTTCTAGTCATTGGTAAGCTGAAGAACTGCTAAAGCTTAGACTCTAAAACTGTAGTCACCCTAATAGAAGGATTAGAGAAACTGCAAAAAATAAACATTTTTTAGAAAAAAATGTCTGGTCCCACACAATGAATTTCCTATTACTGATACAATCAAATCCCAAATATTTAGGAAAAGTTAAATCTGAGTAGATATGATTTGCCAAACAAAGCATAGAAAGAGCAAGAGACAGAAAGAGAGATAGAGACCTGAGTAAGCGGGTGATAATTTCATTACAGGGTTCAACAATGAAAAAATGTGTAAGTTAATATTGTATTGGGTATTACCAGTTAAGCTGCACACAAAGAGCAAGAATATTACAACCTTCGCTAACCACACAAGCTTAATGAGATATGACAGCCTTATATTCAAAGTCAGCTCTGCTACTGAATGTTTTCAACACCTAATACAAGTGATAAAAGGGATCAAAAGTGAGGAGATCTTTTCTGATGATATCATTGTGTGCAAAAGATTGTGAGGCACTAAAGGACCACTAAGGCCAAATGATAAAAAAAATATATTTTTATCTTGCCATGAATTATTGCATCTCCCGAAGCTGCCTGCAGTAAGATAAGTACCAATTTCTAATTTTTTTTTTATCCTTGTCTGCCCTCATGGGGGCAGACATTGTGATTCCTTTGGAAAGCTAAATCTATCCCATAATGCACAGATTGTGAGAATAGGTAGCCCTACCATTTGTTGTCAGACTAGACTTCCATTCACTTAGAATGGAACACCTGAAAAAAACTGCCAAGTTTGAGAGTCTGCGGATGATGTGTCATTGATTGGTCTACACTGAGTTTTACAAATGCTGTTCCTATTGAGCAGTTCTGTAAGTTTCATTTCCTGGCCAAGTTACTCCTCCCATCTCCCCTCCTTCAATGAGCTAGAGCATCACATTTACAGGTTGGTTATATTCAACTAATTAATCAACTTTGCATGACAATAGACACTAAACAAATCACAGCCAAGTGTGCCACTAATACTGTTCCCTCATATGTGTCTTCACTTCTGAATAGCATTTTGTAGGAATTATTTCTAAAAAAAGCACACACATCAATCCAGAGTTTAAGCTAATCTATTTCTTAAAATATACACAGTAAAATATTCTACTTGAATTGCATTCTGGCTGTTCAAGTGGTTATCTTTTAATAGTTATTCTGTTATAGCATAACCTGAACTATTGTATTTCATAGGTTCATAGGATGATACTAGGCTATTGGCCCAGAGGCCCTTATAAGCCTAGTCAAGAATTTCACCCATGTTCCCACAAAGTCAGCATCTGTTTTCCCTTTCCAGCAGGGACACAGGTAGGATCCCAGGGGTATATTTTCTGTTTCCCATCCAGTCATCCAGGTTCTTCTTAAAGAGGGCTAGTGAGGTACTCTGCTTGATATGGAGAGGAAGTCTATTCCACAGATGTGGGAGTCATTGGGACACAAATCTATCCCGCCAACAAGTTCTATTAATGTCACAGACCAGGTTGAGAACTTGCGTGCGGGTTGCATAAGTGGAGTTTGACTTCCTGATATGCAGCAACTCCATCAAGGCTGAGTCTGAGATGGTCTTGTATGCCAGACACAGGTCACCTCTGAGCAGTTGGTATGAGGCTGAGTAGAGGGACAGGGCTTTTAGTCTGTCTGTATAGGATAGGTGTTTGAGACCCTGGATTTTCCTGGCCAGGAACCTCTGTGGTCTCTCCAACTGCTGCATGTGCTTGGCAAGTTACATTCCAAAGGGGCATTGTACTCAGCAATGGATCTGATAAGGGAGAAGTACAGGGATGTTATGACCTCCTTGTTCCTGGGTAAAATACCCTTACTTATGAGGTGGGCCATGTAGAAAGCCTTCCATACAATGGAGGCAACATAGTGGTCAAAAGTCAGGTTGCTATCAACCTGGTTGCACAAGTCCCTCACTACTGACTGCATGCTTAGTATGTTGTTATTAATGTGATAATTAGTGGGGACACCATTTTCCCCAAAGAGATAATGATGCATTTCTTGGCATTCAGTTTGAGATCATGCTTCAAGCACCAGTCATTAGTTTGGTTAAGGCCCTCTTGGATGATGCTCATGTCACTAGTGGAATTTAAGACAGCACCCAGCTTGCAGTCATCTGCAAACCTGGTCAGCCACAGAACACTGGTTTTGACTTGCACCTCAGAAAAGCATATCCCAAATTGTAGAGGCCCCAAGAGTGATCCCTGGGGCACGCTGCTTGTTATGGGTATACTACTAGAGATGGCTTCCCCTATTTTGATTAAGTGGGTTCTATCAGTGAGCCAGTTAGCTACCCATCTGGTAACATATGTGTTGATGCCTATCTGGGAGAGTTTGTCTATTATGCCCGAGTGGGGAATAGTGTTGAAGGCTTTGGCTAGGTCAGGGTAGGTGGTGTGCACTGTCTTGTCCTCATCCATGGATTTGGTGACTGTTTCAAAGAAGGTGACCAAGTTTAACAGGAATGATCTCCCTTTGACAAAACCAAACTGGGTGGGATCAAGTGTTTGGAGGTTGCCAATATCCTTGTTTATAAGGTCCATGATAATGCATTCCATGGCCTTGCAGATCAGGCTAGTTAGGCTGATTGGCCTATAACTGCCTGAGTCAGTGGACGCTCCACCTTTGTGCAAAGGGATGACAGTGGCTGTCCTTCATTCTGCTGGGATGAACCTGGTGCACAGGCTTTGGTTGAATAGGGTGCCTAGTGGTGCTGAGAGTTTTTGCCTGAGTTCATGTAGAACACAGCCAGGGATGTTGTTGGCTCCCATGGAGGCTGTATTTTTTGCCTTTGAGAGGGCATTAATAACCTGATCCCTGGTGATGAGGGGAGGTGGGAAGGTGCTGGGGATGTCCTGGTTTACCTATGTGGGGGACGGGGGGGGGTGAAGTTTTCAGTGAACTTGTCTGCCAACAGGTTGGCTATATTTATGCCATTTGTGTATGTGGTATTTTTGACCACCAATTCAGAGCAGATTTGGGAATTACCTTTGAGACTGCAGACATATGTTAAGAAGGCCTTGTGATTGTCCTTAGCAGATGTGGCCACTCTGGACTCGAAGTTAGCCTTAGAGGATTTCACCAGTGACCTTATTTGCTTGTTCAGACAAAGGACAAATTGGTTCCAAATTGGCACCTGCTCCATCTTGGTCCTGGAAAGCAATTTTTTCCTTTTATTATAGAGTCTGTTTATTGCTGCTGTCCACCAGACAGGTTTACTCTTCCTTAAGGAAGATGATTTGGTCCTGTCAGGTATTGTTGAGTCCATGCAGCTATATAGGTGCTCATATAGTTTTTTGGTATAGGCTTGGACATTAGTGTTTGATTCAACTGAAGGGATGGTGGCTGTGAAGCTGCTTATACCTGCTCTCAGGAGGTTGTAGTCAGCTTTGGAAAAGAGGTTTTGTTTGACCCTGGCAAGATGGGGGTCAGGGGAGATGGTGACTTTGAAAGCAATTGCTTTATCATTGGATCTTACTAAGGAGGATGACACTATAGGGGTGCTACAGTGGCTACTCATGATTAGTACCAGGTCCAGGATATTTTCACCTCTTGTGGGGGTGTCGACCAGCTGATCCATTGCCCTGGCATTGACGAAGTTGAGGAATCTCTGGGCATTCGTGTTTGAGCTAGAATAGGTCTTCCACTCTATGATTGGGTAGTTAAAGTCACCCATTATCAGGGTAGAGGGTTGAATCTTGCTGGATTCAAGTAAGTCCAGATAGGTGGAGTGGGCCTCCTGAGTTATGGTTGGAGGTCTGTAGCTAGCTATGATATGAATAGGTGTTTTGTCAATAGTTAACTGCACCTGAAGTGTCTCCTGTGTGTCATACTGTCTGACCAGCCTGGAGGTGTGTATGTTCTTGATAAATATTGAAACTCCACCTCCTTTGGCTTTGTAGCCAAGCTTTACATAACAATGAAACAGTTACTGTTTTCTTCTTAACAATGATCTCCCAAGCCTCTGATGTAACCATCCCTCTTGGAAATTATATTTTAGATATTAAAAAGAGAAATCTCACAGTATTGAGTATTCTGTTTTAGAGAGCCTGACTAGAAAGACCCTCACCCACAGCACCTTGACTTGTGGTATTAAGTAACTTAACTAGGGAACAGTAAATTCTTCTGTATTCAGTCACGAATATAGTGAAACTTAGTATAGAGCTTGCTTTTCTTTATTTGTGAGAGTCTGTCCTTCAAAGTTGTTTTCAATATTTTCTGTGATGTGAACTCTGTGGTTTACTGTAAATATATATTTAGTATTTTCATGCTCTTTTTATTATTTATTATTAAATATATTTAAACTTTTATTGCGGCTGGTCCTTGTAGAAAGTATTTAACCTTTGAGAGTGCTTATATTTATTTGGTGACACTGTGTGGGTCACTCCAAAAGGCCTAGCAGTCTTGGTGAACTACTACCATTTGTATTAGTATTAATATTACACATTATAATTGGACATCCTTTGTTAAGGGCCTTAGAGTAGCTGACTGGGGAGTGTCTGGTGGCTGTGATAACTACCTTATAGTCTGGGCAGAAGGGGGCATAGCTAGTAAACTTGTGCCAGCCTTTCCCAGGTGTGAGTGTGAGTGTGTGTGTGTGTGTGTGTGTGTGTGTGTGTGTGTGTGTGTGTGTGTGTGTGTGTGTGTGTGTGTGTGTGTGTGTGTGTGTGTGTGTGTGTGTGTCTCAGCTTCTTGGGGCAGAGACACAAAGCACTGGATTTACAAGTTACAGAGAGGCTGTTGGAGGACATGGCCACTCGGCTGAGGACCTAACCCTACAACTTATTGGGGACCTGGAGGGAATCAGATATAGAGACATCCAGACCCTGAGCTGAGTGTGTTCCTTGTGTGCTCTTAAGGGAAACTGTACTTGACGCATAGATGTCTGCATCTGGAAATCCTGAGTGTATCCATTTGTATTCCAAATGCATGTCACTCTCCAGTGTCAGTGGTGAGGATTCAGGCTCCATGATTACTGACCCACCGTATGGATGACACATAATGGTGGCTATCACATACTGGTAGCAGTGGTGGGCATTACATATTGGTTAGCAGCAGTGGGAGCATCACATGCTCACATATTGGTGAGCAGTGGTGTGGATATTGAACTACTATAGGCTGTAAGCAGTGTCACTAAAGAAGGTGTTTGTAGTCTCAACAGCCACACAGTAGACATTCAGAGTTTTCTATCACAATAGTTTTATTTATTTACTTTTTATTAGCTTAGTTAGTGAGGGAGAGCAGGCAAGGATGTCAGCAGAAGATTATGGCACGCTGACAAGGAACCAGTTTGCTGAGATGTGCCAAGCCAAAGGACTAGGGCATGCCATCCTGACTAAATTGGAAATGATTGCAGCCTTTATCACAGCTACATCACAGTTCAGCAACCAGGAAGACAACTAGAATGGCATTGGGGATGTACAGATCTCAGAAACAGGACAGTTTAACTTTTCCTCAGAGGACTTAAAAGTTCATCTGGAGTTAAAGAGACTTGAACTGGAGTCCAAACATTTAGAATTAGAATCAGCAGAGAGACTGCAGCATTTGGAGGTTGAAGTAGAATCAGCAGAGAAACTGTGGTGTTTGGAAGCCAAAGAAAATGAGAGGAAGAGGCAAAATGAAAATGAAATGATGACTCTTCATCAGGATCATGGAGGTAATGGGGAAGGGAGTAACTGCACCCCAGAAGCAATAAAGGTCAGTAAACATCTTACTCAGTACCAAGAAGGTGATAATTTTTATAGTTTCATTCATATATTTGAAAGAGTATACAAGTATAATGTTGACTGAGGGCTCTGAGTACAGTTCAGTACCCCTTTACTCCATGGTAAAGCCATAACTGTTGTTTCTAAATTGTCTTATAATGATTGTTTAGATTATGATCAAGTTAAGCACTGTTTATTACAATGTTTTAAGTTAACACCTGAAGCTTACAGAAAAAGTTTTGTGAGCATAGACGCAAGGCAGACAAAAGTGTATGTGATTATATTGCTGAACTAAGCACTTACTTTCATAGGTGGGTGAGTGGGTATCAGGGCACCACTTTTCAAGAGCTGGCAGACCTTTTGGTGAGGGAACAAGCCCTTAGCACTTTGTCTGAGGGCATGAGAATCTGGTTGGCAGACAGGGTATGCAACTCTGCAGATGAGTTGGGGAGAAAAGGAGACCTATACCTAGTAAGCAGGGCATCACTGCACAGGAAAGGGATACCCAGTCCTGCACATGGATATAAATGAACCCATGGTGGGAAGCCAAAACCATCCCAGCAGAGTCTATTAGTAAGAGGGGAAGCCACTAGTTCAGATACATGGCCAGGTTCAAGGGTTAAATGTTTTAAATGTAATCTGTGGGGCCACATAGCATATAGATGTCCATGGAGGTAAAGTGAGGAACAAAAGGTGGGGGAGCCAGCAAGTGAAAATAACAGAATGCCAGTGGTAAGTTGTCTGGAGACAACAGGGGTACCAAACTATCAACAGAGTTTGTATCCAATCTTAGTGGATGGAAAACAGGCCACTGCTAAGAGAGACACAGCCTCTGATATAACCATTGTGAAGCCTACAGTGATTAAAGAGGAGCAGTACCTGCTTGGAAAGTCCACTCCAGTTAGGGCTTTAGGATGGATCCCATTCCAAATGCCTTTGGCGAGGGTTCACCTTGACTGGGAGGTTGGAAAAGGAAACAAGCACGTAGGTGTGTTTGAGGATATCCCTGCAGATGTCTCGATGAGGAATGATTTTAATAATGCAGTACCTTTGTGTGGATGCAGTGACATGCAGTAAGGCTTGGAGACAGGCATGTGGGTCTGGTAACCTGGGTGAGACCCAGAAAGACTGCACACCTGAAGCTAGGACTGGTGATGTGGCTACTTCAGGGAGGGAGCTATGCTGTAGCAGTGAGACTGAAGGTGAGACACATCTGCTGGTTGGTACTGAGTGACTGCAAGGACAGAGGTGAGTAGTAGTACACAGGCTGATAGTGAGGCACCACTGTCAGAGGATACCAGACTTCCTGTGGAAGGGAGCTGTTAAGAGTTTCAAAAAGAGAGCTGAGACAGGCTCAGCTCTCAGACCCTACATTGCAAGGCTTGAGGGGGTAGCTAGGGAGGTACCTGAGGAAAAGGGGATTCTGTATACTGAAACAAAGGGTTACTGTACAGAGAGTGGACCCCTGAGGGAGGGCTCGAAGTTGAGGTAATACAGCAGTTGGTAGTGCCCAGAGCCTACCATCTGGCTCTTCTAGCCATAGCCCATAACATTTCTTTTGCAGTTCATATGGGCATAAAGCATACCAAGAGATGTTTTAAGCAAAGCTTTTATTGGCCTGGGATTACCAGGGATGTGACAAGGTACTGCAGGACCTGTGAGCAGTGCCAAAAGGTAGGCAAGGAAGGAGACAAGGTCAAAGTTCCTTTGATGTCTTTACCTGTGTTTAAGGAGCTGTTTCAGAGGGTAGCTATAGATATTGTGGGGCCTCTGAGTACTCCATGTTCCACAGGAAAGAAGTTTACCCTAGTGGTAGTAAATTATGCTACTAGATACCCTGAGGTGGGTGGCTTTGTCCTCCATCGAGGCAGAGAATGTGGCAAATGCTTTGTTAGAGATTTTCAGTGGGGTAGGTTTCCCAAGAAAAATACTAACTGGCAGAGGTGCCAATTTTATGTCAGACCTACTGGCTTGTCTGTGGGAGCACTTTGGGGTGAAGCACCTACAGACAACCCCCTACCACAGCCAGACTAATGGTCTTGTGGAGAGGCTAAAATCTATGCTAAAGACAATGTTACAGGCAGTTGCAGACCAGTTTAAGAGAGAGTGGGACAAATATGTGCCCCATCTATTGTTTGCATACAGGGAGGAGCCCCAGGAATCCACAGGTTTTTCACCCTTTGGGTTGCTGTATGAGCATAGGATGAGGGGGGGGCTCTAGATTTAATTTGCGATGAGTGGGAGGATGAGTGTTACTCCCACAAGGAGTTGTTGTGGCATATATCCTAAACCTCAGGACAAGGCTTAGGGAGCTCATGGACTTGGGCCAGGAGAACCTGGCAGGAGCCCAATAGCAAGAAAAAGGTCTGGTATGACAGGAATGCTAGAGCCAGTGAGTATGCTATAAGGTAGTAGGTGATGGCTGTCATTTCTGTCAGACACAACAAACTGCAGGCATATTGAGAGGGGCCCTTCAAGGTGGTAAGGAGGGTCAGTGATGTTAACTTCATGGTAGAACTGCTAGGCAGGAGGCAGGGGCACAAATTGTAGCATGTTAACATGTTGAAGCCTTACCATGACAGGGACGCTCTTGTGCTGAGTACTTGTGCTGGATGGCAAGAGGAGTCTGAGGGCGAACTGGTGACTGATCTCCTCAGTGAGGCTCAGACTGACACCTCCATGGAAGGGGTAGCAATGTTCCAGTGGCTATCCCCTACTCAGGTTCAAGAAATCCGGGCAGTGTTACAGGAGTTTGGGGACATGTTCACTGGGAAACCAGGGTGTACCCACCTGGTGCAGCACCAGGTGGATACAAGGCCCCAAAGACCTATAAAGCAGGCCACTTATAGGGTGATTGAGTGAATTGGACAGACTCTGAGGGAGGAGATATAGGAGATGTTGCAACTGGGAGTAATTCAGGAGTCCAGCAGTCCCTGGGCCTCCCCAGTGGTGCTGGTACCAAGGAAGGATGGCAGCACCAGGTTCTGTGTAGACTACAGGAGACTAAATAGTCACACAAAGTCAGATACTTTCCCCATGCCTAGGACAGCTGAAACCCTAGAGCAGGTGGGTGGGGCTAAGTATGCGACCACTATTGATCTTGCCAAGGGCTACTTGCAGATGCCCTTGGCTCCCAATGCTAGAGAGGCATCAGCCTTTATGACTCCTTTCGGCTTGTATGAGTTCATGAAGATGCCCTTTGGGATGAAAAATGCCTCAGCGACCTTCCAGAGGCTGGTAGATCATATCCTAGTAGGAGCAGGAGATTATTCCCTTTCTTATCTGGATGATATTGCCATCTACGTCCACTCCTAGCAAGAGCACCATCAGCATGTCAGGGAGGTGCTGGTCAGACTGCAGATGGCAGGGTTGACCATTAAGCCCAGTAAGTGCCAAATGGGTATGGCAGAGGTCTCCTACCTAGGACATATAGTGGTGAGTGGTAAGATCAGGCCAGAACCTGCCAAAATGGAAGACGTTCAGGCATGGCCTGCCCTGTACCAAAAAGCAAGTGAGAGCACTCTTAGGGACAGCGGGGTACTATAGAAAGTTTGTCCCCAATTATAGTACCACAGCTGCTCCCCTCACAGACCTGACAAGTAAAACAGGCCAGATAGGGTAGCGTGGATCCCAGCATGTGACCAGGCATTCCAGAAGCTTAAAGGAGCTTTGGTAGGATCCACTGTGTTAACCTGTCCAGATTACAGCAAATAATTTGTTGTGCAGGTGGATGCTTCAAACCATGGGGTGGGTGCTGTACTTAGCCAGGTTTCTTCAGAGGGAGAAGAGCACCCAGTGGTATATCTCAGCCATAGACTCCAGCCCAGGGAGAATTGTTATAAAGCTGTAGAACAGGAATGTCTAGGCATAAACCCCTTAACATGACTACAGATTAGCCAGCCAGGAAAATGCGAAGTTATTAAGTTGGAGCTTAGTATTTCAGGCATATGGCATGACAGTACAACACCATAGTGGGGTTAGAAATGCCAACTCAGATGAGCTGTCACTACAGAGAATGGGGTAACACATTCCCAGAAAGGCTTATTTCTCTCAAGCCATGTTTCTCAAGGGTCACTTGAATAACTAGCATGAGTCTTCAAGAGAGGAGAGATGTGATGATATGAGCAAGTGCCAGCATAGCCAGCTGGACTTTTGTAAAGAATGCTATGTCCTGTGAACATCAAACTGATTTATACAAGATGCTTGTATTACAAATGTATTTTAGAATGGTACGTCTATTGTATATCAAACCGATTTGTACAGATGCTTGTGCTGAAAATGTATTTGTGAGGTTTGCTTGTGTTGAAATGTATCAACATTGCACCCTCCTGAAATGAAAATAAATGTACATGTATTATTGCAACAGAGGACACTGGGGCAGCAAAGGTTAACTTTAAGAAAAATAAGGGAAATGTAAATAAGCTGTTAAACCATTAAAATGGCACCCCACAGTGCTGAATGGGACTGGAGATGGTAGGTCTGGGAAAGAGCCTTTGTTCATTAGCTCAGTGAAAAGAGGGAGACCCCAGGCACTGCCATAAACATTTGGATGTGTATTGCGGCTGTCTGTACTAAATTCCTGTCTCAGCTTCAAAGGGGAATACTGTGAGAACCTATTCATGTGACCAGATGAGGTCATTCTGCCAAACCTCTTGGAAATTATATTTTAGTTATTAAAAAGAGAAATCTCAGAATATTGAGTATTCTGTTTTGGGTAGCCTGACTAGAAAGACCCTCACCCACAGCACCTTGACTTATGGTATTAAGTAACTTAACTGGGGAACAGTAAATTCTTCTAAATTCAGTCAGGAATATAGTGAAGCTTAGTTTAGAGATTGTTTTTCTTTATTTGTACAAGTCTGTCCATCAATGTTGATTTGAACTCTGTGGTTTACTGTAAATATATATTCGGTATTTTCATGCTCTTTTATTATTTATTATTAAATATATTTAAATTTGTATTGTAGCTGGTCCTTGAAGAAAGTATTTAACCTTTGAGAGTGCTTATATTTATTTGGCGACACAGTGTGAGCCACTCCAGAAGGCCTAGCCATCTTGGTGAACTACTACCATTTGTATTAGTATTAATATTACACAGTATAATTGGGTACCCTTTGTTAAGGGTCTTAGAGTAGCTGATTGGGGGGTGTCTAGTGGAAGAGATAACTACCTTATAGTCTGGGCAGAAGGGGGCATAGCTAGTAAATGTGTGTCAGCCTTTCGTGTGTGTGTGTGTGTGTGTGTGTGTGTGTGTGTGCAAATCAAATCTCTCAGTGTGTGTGTGTGTGTGTGTGTGTGTGTGTGTGTGTGTGTGTGTGTGTGTGTGTGTCAGCTACTTGGGGCAGTGACACGAAGCATTGGGTTTACAGAGAGGGTGCTGGATAACTTGGCTTGGACACTTGGCTGAGGACCTAACCCTACAGCTGTACCAGTGTACCAGTGGGGAGTCTCACTGGGGACCTGTAGGGAGACAGATATAGAAACATCCAGACCCCAGGCTGAGTGTGTTCCCTGTGTGCTCTTAAGGGAAATTGTACTTGATGCAGAGAGGTCTGCATCTGGAAATACTGAGTGTATCCATTTGTATTCCAAGTGCAGATCCTTCTCCAGTGTCAGTGGTGAGGATTCAGGCTCCTTGATTACTGGCCCAGCGTGTGGACATCGCATATTGGTGATCATCACATATTAGTAGCAGTGGTGGGCATCACACTAGGGGCCGACTGTTTCACTGGGAATGATTTTGCAATCACTGATTCTACCCCAGTGCCCTTTCCTTATTAGGAGGAAGCCAACCCAAGTTGCATGTTGGCCACTTTTATATGTGATCTTTTGACTGTCTCTCTTTCTCAACCATATATTGTCTAGTATAAAGTAATTTGCCAGACAGAAGTTTAGAATGGCCTCTCCTTCTTTTTTCCTATTGCCCCACCCATGTGGACCCAGGCAGTCCTCATATCCTCTTCTGTCTGTCCCAATATGTGCACTCAGGTCACCCATTATCAGCACCATTTCCAGTTGTCCTACTTTATCAGGTAGGTCTTGCAACTGCTGTCTGAATGTACTTTTCTCTTCACTATCACAATTCTTCTGTGGGGCATAGGTTGAGATTATGAATGCTGCTCTACCATTACACTGGAGTCTAATTGCCATGAGTCTGTCACTAATTCTGATGGCACCCCTCACTCTCATCACAATTCCCACACCATTTCTAGCCTGTCCCCTTCCTGAGTAGTAGACTCTGGATCCCAAACCAAGTTGATTTGCTGCATTACACTTCCATCTTGTTTCTTGGATACATAGGATTTCCAGCCTCTTTGATACCATCATATCATCCACTTCAAGTTCCATCCTTTCAGTGAATCTACACTGAGTGTGGCAATTCTGAGTCTGTGTTTAGCAGGTTGATTGGTTTTATGTCCATCTTTTGCTCAACAGAGCTATAAGTGTAACCCAAGTTGGACAACTTGACACTGCACAGTCATTGAACCAGGGCTGCTGGGCTTTATTGCAGGCACACACTCACTAGTAGAGGCACATATACCCCTTCCACTGTTAGCATGGGTCCCTGGAGTAGGTCGAAATAGGCTGTCCCCTCAACCTACTTATCACCGGCAAATACCCATGCCCATTTGGCGACATTAGGAAACATGACCGAATCACCTAGAACCATATTTTACACCATCTAGTGGATAGCCTGCGAAGGAGCATAGTCTGTGAACCATGTTCTCCTCTCTTGAGGATACTGCACACCACAGTAGATGCCCAAAGTGGTTGGTATATACAACTCTTCTCTTTACAGTGCACCATGTACAGTCTGTGCTGCTGCTGGCCACGGTTCCATTCATTGGTGAATTTTAGATGGAAACAGTTAGTGTTTTTTGGAGGTGGGAGGAACCCCACTGAGACTCAGGGAGAACATGCAAACTCCATGCAGGCACTGGCTGGAGCTCAGGATCGAACTTTGTACCTTGTGCATAGGAGTTAACCAGCTTATGCCCACACTCCATGCACTTTATGAAATCAAATACACACACACACACACACACACACACACACACACACACACACACACACACACACACACACACACACACACACACACACACATCAACAATGGCTGCTTGTAAAAGCTGTGAAAGAAAAACTATATGACTATTTACCTCAGCCTAATATATAGAACAGTACAGAACCTAAATAACAATTAGTAAAACACAAGTGAATGATGGAATCTTAACCATAGTTGAAAAACACACTAGTTAATAATGCTAAGAACATTATCTTATATGAATATCTGTAGCTATCCTAAAAACACACACACCTAGAAAAACACACCTAAACCCTTTTCTAAAATTAGCAGTACTAATAAAACTAAGAAACTAGAGTCAGAAAACTCTCTGTGTAAGGGCAGAGACTACAGAGATTTTCCACAAAGGATACAAATTTGTAAAACTTAACTTGTACTTGGGTCCCTCAAAAGCATAACTGAACACCTCAGGTGGCAAACAAGATCTGAAGTAGTAGGGTAGAATTCAGGGATTTGTGAGTAGGGGAAGAGTCAGAGGCCTGGAACAGAAGAGCTTAAGATTCATAGCTCTCAACCTTCCATGTCCTAAATAAAGAGCAGAGCCTCTCATAATGTGGAATAAATGGGCAAAATGGGGAACACCTTCCAACAGCTTACTATCAGCTTCAACTAGGAAGGTCACAAAATGGTTAAAATGTGCTATACTTTATACTTATTAAATTAAAAACAGAGAATACTGGAGCCAGTAAAATATTCTGAAACAAACCAATCAAATGAAACTAGGGATGCCGTGGACTCAGGATCGTAGCATATTTATTATTAAACACGTTATGTTAAAAAACAATAAAATGGTTTAGTGCTTTTGTCTCAAAAACATAAAGACTTCATCAGAACCATTTTAAAATACTGAAATACCCAACTTAAATAGCAGCAGCAAAGTACACACCTCCAATAATTAACCACTCACAGTAAACGCTGTGCAAAACCCCCCAAAAAGGCTTCCAATCCACAGTGAACACTAATATTGACAAATCACAACAGTTGATATATACTGCATATATATATATATATATATATATATATATATATATATATATATATGTCAAAGGAAAAATATACTTTAAAAATGATCAAAACATGGTAGGTTCAGGTTAAGGCACTTTAATCTTGCAGCAAGGAGACAAAAATGTGCTAATACAGAGTTTATCTAACCAGAAACAGGAAATACTTTCATTTTTATACATTCTATAACTAGTCATGGCCTACCAAGCTGACGTAACAGATTACCACCTTTTTCATCATCTGTTGACCATCATTCCCATGAATTTTTGCTGATTTATCAATTTTTATGTGAAACGTCCTGAGGAAAACAACATGGCCTTGATTACTACCAGTTAGATACATGTTATGTTACCATTCAAGGTACTATGGCTAATTCAAGCATAATGCTAGCAGTTTATTTCTCTAATAATCCTTTGTCTATTTTTATCTCTAAGTTACTGCAGCTGCACATGTTCCCATGGTTCGAACAGAGCTGATCGTCTAAAATCATTACATTTACAGAATATAGTATTGTTCATTCATTCATTCCTGACCTAGCAGATAAGCACCTGCTTCTCAAGTACATTTCCAAAAGGCATAAACATGAATATTGCTGTGCTAGCAGTTACTAGGTCAGAGGGCAACTTGCAAGTTTCAGAAAGCATACTGCAGTTTTCAAAAAGCATCTTTTTTCATTCTCATATGAAACTCAATTTGTATAAAATATAGTGCATGAAAAATAGAATGAAAAGCGTATTAAAATACTTGATTATTAACATTTGGAAAACATATCTATAATGATAAGGCAATACTTTTTATTCTTGCATTTATTCAATTCTATGAAATCCATACAAATAGCATAAAATGGATACGGTGGTGTAGGGAAACTCCCTTGCTTAGGCTTCAATGCCCCTTGTGCGTGATGCTTGTTACAAACATGGCATGCTGCACAGAAATTTTTTGTGTAATTTGTAAATTCATAGGCTGTAAATACTCGATTCACTAACTGTACCATCCCCCCTGTTGAGACAAGGCTCTGCCCATGGCTCAACAAAACTGCATATCTAAACAAATTAGATGGCAAAATTGGTTTCTTTTTCTTGGAGATGTACAGTCTCTTTTTAAGGATTGCTCCTCGTTTTATCCACTTCTGTTTTTCTACATTTGTAGTAAGTGTCTGCATTGTTTTTAACATTTCTAAATCTAAAGTCTCAGAGGGTTGTAATTCCTCACCTAAAAGAAAAGCTTCTGAGGCTGAAGCTGCTTGCTTCGCAGCTGTATCAGCCCATGCATTACCTTTTGAAATCCTATCCTGTTGCTTCGTATGAGCTACGCATTTGCAAATAGCTACTTTTTGAGGTAACTGAATAGAGTCTAATAGATCTAAAATAAATTGCGCATGATTAATTGGTTTACCAGTAGATGTTATCATTCCTCTATTTTTCCACTGCTGCGCAAAAACATGTACAGTAGGAAAAGCATACTGACTATCAGTATAAATGTTCACTTTCTTATCTTTTGCTAAGGTGCATGCCCTTGTCAAGGCAATCAACTCTGCCGCTTGTGCAGATAAATTGTGTGGTAAAGATTTTGCTTCTAAAGTTTCAGTATCAGAAATGACTGCATACCCCACTAGGATCTGTTCTGTAGGTCCCCTCCTGCACGAGCCGTCCACATAGTATGTCACCTCGGCATCATCCAAGGGAACATCCGTAAGGTCTTGTCTAGGTAATGTCTTTTGCTCAATCTCCTGCAGGCAGCAGTGTGGTTTGCCATCCGCAGGGGTTGGGAGCAAGGTTGACGGTTTCAAAGTTGTGCATCGTTCAATTGTCATATGAGGTTGGCTCAACAGTATAGTCATACAGGAAAGATGTCTAGCAGGAGAAAGATATGCTACTTTTTCTTGCAGTAAAATAATTGCGACTGCATGAGGCACTCTCAATGTGAGAGGGTGGATTAACACTACTGAGGCCGAAGCCTGCACTGCCATTGCAGCTGCAACTACTGCTTGTACAGAGTGGGGCAGGGACTGCACCACTGGGTCTAACTGTGATGAGTAGTAAGCTATGGGGCGTTGCTTGTCCCCATGTTGTTGTGTCAATACTGATGTCATATAACCCTGCTTACAGTCTACAGTTTGAATAAACCGCTTATGATAGTTTGGTAATCCTAAAACTAAGGATGATGCTATCAGTTGTTTCAGCTTGCAGAAAGTTGCTTCTGCTTCTGGTGTCCATTGTAATAAATCCTGTGCTGCCATCGGCTTTTTGAATATTAAATCGGCCAGCGGAGCAGATTCCAAAGCATAATTTGGTATCCAGCTTCGACAAAAATTAGTTGTTCCCAGGAAGGACATCATTTCCTTTTTGGTAGTTGGTCTAGGTGCCTGTAATATTGATGCTTTTCTATCTTCGTCTAATATTCTACCTTCCTTGGATATTACATATCCCAAGTACTTAACTTGTTTTCTCCAAAGTTGTAGCTTGTCTTTGTTTACTTTGTGACCTTGAGTAGCTAAAAACTGTAATAATGCTATTGTGTCCTCTTTGCATTCTTGCTGGGTGGGGGCTGCCAGCAGAATGTCGTCTACATAAAGTAAAATCTGACTACCTCTCGGTGGGATAAATCCCGCCAGGTTGCTTGCCATTTCTTGTGCAAATATTGTTGGACTTTCACAATATCCCTGTGGTAATCTTGTATATGTATACCGCTTTTCCTGGAATGTAAATGCAAACCAATATTGGCTGTCAGGGTGTATCGGTATCGAGAAAAATGCATTACTAATATCTACCACAGAAAAATATTTTTGCTCAGGCTTTAAATCATTCAGTAAGGTGTGTGGGTCTGGCACCGTCGGTGCCCTGGGTATAACCGCATTATTTACAGCTTGTAAATCTTGGACCATACGCCATTTCCCGTTTGCTTTCCTGACAGGAAATAAGGGTGTATTACATGGTGAAACAGGAGATTCTATTAAGACTCCTTCCTTAAGTAAGGCTGCTATTATAGGTTTGATCCCTATCTCTGCATCCTTTCTCAAGGGATACTGTCTTTTCTGGGGTCTAAATGCTGACTTTGGCATAATAGTAACTGGTCCTGCTGTTCGTATAAGTCCTACATCTGATTTCCCTGTTGACCAGAGAATGTCTGGTATGCTTCACAAGGCTTTTTCCTCTTCTTCTAATAAGAGTAATACTCAGCTATTCTCACTTGCCTGTGAGTGTACAGCTGGGTGTGTCTGTGTAATCCAATTCAGTTTCTGTTTCTGTACTCCTTGTTCAGAGAGCTCTAATTCTGTCTGCTTTTCCCACCTTGTGACTTTTTCACCTAAGTCTGCCCATTTCAAATTTCTATTCTTAGTTAAGCTAACATGTGGCAATCGATTAGATTTGTAAAGTGCTAAAAATTCCTCGGGCAATGAACAGCTTACTACACTGTTTCCTTCTGCATCCCAGTACAAATTTCGTAGCACTAGTCTGTTTGCGTGGTTCTGAAACAATTCCTGCTCATAATCTTTATCAGGTCCTGGTCTATTACAGTAATACAGAGTACAATGCAACAAATGCTGTTTGTCAATGTTGAGGGAGGGGGACTTACTGATGGCTACATTCATCAGTTCTTCAGTTACTGCCCCTGGACCAGTCGTAACTAAGTCCTGGCTGTACCAATAATATGTATCACCCTCTGGTCGCACCACAAATGTATCCATTTGTCGCTGTGCTTCCATACCCTGCATGGTTGGGACTACGGCTATGCCAAATATCTGCATTAAATCTCTACCCAAAAGGTTTACTGGGCATTTTGCAGAAACTACAATTTTACTTCTCTGGGTCATCCCTGAAACGGGGTCTGTTATTGCTATGTCATGGGAGAGTGGCTCCCGATACAGCTGTCCATTAGCTGCCTTCACTAGTATATAATCTGGTGATTTTGAATCTTCCGGTAATTTGGAAGGGTGTATCAGGGTCCGTGAGGCCCCTGAGTCACACAAAAATTTGACATCCCTTCCCTCTACCAGAAGCGTCACTTCCGGTTTTGTGTCTGCTAAGTATAGCTTTAAGCTCAATAAAGCTAAGTCCAAAATTTCATTTTCTTTAATGTCTGCAAATTCATGTACATCCTCTACCCCTTCTGTCACATCCTCTACTCTTGCTATCACATTTGTACTTGTCTTTTCCTGCTTATTTTCATTCAGTGATTCCTGACTATCATATAGTCATTCCTCATCTTCCTTATTTTCTGTAGTCACCTTCTTATTTAGCCTGCAATCCCTTGCTAAATGTCCTTTTTTCCCACACTTAAAACATTCACCTTTTTTCTTTCTTTCTTCAAAATCATCTGATCGCTTGTCAGATTGTTTATTTCCCTGGGTATTCTTCTTACCCTTTCTCCCAGTTTGTACTACAAATACTTCTGACCCATCTTCTGCCGAAAATACTTGAGTTTTCTTTTTCTTTTTACTATTAAAATGTCTCTCTGCATGTCTAGCATATTTAAGTAATGGCTGTAATCTACTTGTACGATGATCTACCATGTGCTTTGTAATAAAGCTGCTAATGGGAGTTATACTACCCTTCAAGAATGCATTCTTTAGCTGTTGTTCATATGGGGAATCTTGTGTCTGGTTTTCTGGTATCTGCATTCCGCAGTGGTTATTAAAATATTCTAACAGTCTAGCATAATATCTATCAACTGTTTCACCTTCCTGTTGAATGCACTGATTAATGCAAATCCAATCAGCCCTAGGCTTCCACTTTTCAGAGATTCGGTCTGTTAGACCTTTCACTCTGCCATCCAATTCTGCATTAGTATGTGGGAGTGGTCTAAGCTGTGCGTCACGAGGATTCCAGTCGCCACTAATCATGTGCCAATCTGGACCTACAATTTGTCTAACTACTTTTTCTACTTCTTCTCCATTCAAATGGTAACTTAATCTCATGCCCTGTAAGTCTTCTAAAAATTTTTGAAAATTCACTTTTGGATGGGGAATTCCTTCTGTGGCTTTCCGGATATCCTCCGGTGTCCACGGTCTATAAACTAGAAGAGTTGGATCCTGTCCTGCCTGTCCTGCCTGAGGATTTGGTACTTCTATGAGTGGACATATCTCTTCTTCACTCATAGCCTGTGATTTTCTATTTATTTCACATAATTCAATCTCCCTCCTCAAGTCGCGTGTTCGAGACCTTGTCTCGATAGGATCCCTAACAAAAGGTTTTGATGCTGTAGAAACAGCTGGATATAGCGGAGGTGGATCGGCTTGTCCACTCGCTTCATATTCTGGTAAGGGAAGCGGAGGGGGCGAAGGAGGGGCCGTTGCTATTACCAAGTTATTGTCTTCTTTGTCTAAGAACATTGTTTTTGAATTCTTTATTTTCTGTTCCCTGCGATTTGCTTCCTCAAGCCACCTATGCGCCTGAGGGACTCCTAATTGTCGTTGCTTTTTTAGTTGACCTTTTGCGTCTGTTTTTAGTTGCCTAACAAGTTTCATAAGTGCAAGTTTATCTAAATTACCATCGAATTTATACTTATCAACCCATTTTGTATAGTACTTAACATTGTCGGCATGCTGTAATTGCATATACTTCGCGTCTTCAGTTAGGGGCGGGTCTTTTTGTACACTGATTTCCCATTGTTGCCTTAGCTAAGCTGTAAATTGTTACGTAACCCTTTTTATCACGTGGTACCACAGTTCTATACCTTTTCACAGTTTATTTAGAATAACTGCCTACCTATTCTGTTTCCCTGATCTATGACAAAAACAGTAACCCCTTTTTCTGTCCCTGATCTGCACATGCAAATCTACCTGACAAAAAACAGTTCTGTAATTAGTCCCTGATCTTAAAACAGAAATAAGGTAATTTTTCCTTACCTGACCCTCCGTGAGTTGATCCACCGGATCGTTGACTCGTCCTCCAATCCCAGATCAGAAACAGTGGCTGGCCTCTTTCGAACGACAATTCAGTCAGAGGTCTTTCAAAACAGAAGAGCCGATTTGGCCTCTTCTCCATACGGATGCATGCCACCGGGCCCAATTCTGACCTAGGCCTAGAGCGAGAGGTACTTTCTAGTCCGAAGGACCAAACTGTCAAAGGAAAAATATACTTTAAAAATGATCAAAACACGGTAGGTTCAGGTTAAGGCACTTTAATCTTGCAGCAAGGAGACAAAAACGTGCTAATACAGAGTTTGTCTAACCAGAAACAGGAAATACTTTCATTTTTATACATTCTATAACTAGTCATGGCCTACCAAGCTGATGTAACAGATTACCACCTTTTTCATCATCATCTGTTGACCATCATTCCCATGAATTTTTGCTGATTTATCAATTTTTATGTGAAACTTCCTGAGGAAAACAACATGGCCTTGATTACTACCAGTTAGATACATGTTATGTTACCATTCAAGGTACTATGGCTAATTCAAGCATAATGCTAGCAGTTTATTTCTCTAATAATCCTTTGTCTATTTTATCTCTAAGTTACTGCAGCTGCACATGTTCCCATTGTTCGAACAGAGCTGATTGTCTAAAATCATTACATTTACAGAATATAGTATTGTTCATTCATTCGTTCCTGACCTAGCAGATAAGCACCTGCTTCTCAAGTACATTTCCAAAAGGCATAAACATGAATATTGCTGTGCTAGCAGTTACTAGGTCAGAGGGCAACTTGCAAGTTTCAGAAAGCATACTGCAGTTTTCAAAAAGCATCTTTTTTCAGTCTCATATGAAACTCAATTTGTATAAAATATAGTGCATGAAAAATAGAATGAAAAGCGTATTAAAATACTTGATTATTAATTGGCTTTAAGCATACACACATTAATACATATTTTTATAACAATATATATACAAATGTATGTTGAACAGATGTATACACAACATTTTAAATCTTAATGGACCTCTTTTTGAGCTCACTCATAATTGAAATCACTTCATTGATACCTGGTGAAGTGGTTGCATCTAATCTCAGCTGCCAGAATATTTCCCGGTGCAACAGCATATTTTTCCAAACACCGGAATGAGATCAACTACTTAGACATTAAAATTTTACGGTTATCCTCTGAAGGTTTTGAAACTAGAATATTTAGAAAACCAACATTTTTATACTTTTCTTTTATTTCTAGTTGTCACCCCATCACCAGAAAAAAGGTGTTGTCAAAAGTCAGTTTATCAGAGTGTCAAGACTTACCTCTGATGACAACACCTGTCAGGAAGAGTTTTCTATACTCAAGAATACATTTTTGGACTGGAATTACCTAATTTTCTTGCTCAACTATATTGCAATTGAATTTTGGGCTGATAGACAGGGCAGATATGGTCTTATAATTAAATACGGGTTAATTAAAAAAGTGGAGATTGACAGTACGGAGAAGGTGGGTTTTGATGTTCACAGCAACATAACCCTTCATTATTCTATAGAGGTGAAAGGACTAGAGAATATTATTTTAAAGAACTGGTCTGTTTTACTGTGATGAGGCCACTAAGCAACTTTGTTCTATGAGACCTATTTTCACTTATAAAAAGAAACGTAATATTAAGAACATTTTGGAAAGACTACCCACTAGGCCAACAACCCACAAATGTGGCCATTACCATCAATGTGCTTATGCTGAAAGTAACTAAAATGGATGGCTCCTTGACAAAAATAAAAAGATAGGGGTGGTAGATTTAACTGTCAGTCTGAAAGGGTGGTCTGTCTTGCTTTTTGCACCCAATGTCCAGAGTTTTATATCGGAAAGACCATCAATGCCTTTAATTGGCGGATTTACCAGCATTTATATAGTATACAATGCTTGGACAACAGGAGTGCTTTTGCCAGACACTCCCTAAGTTGTGCTGGGTTTGTTAAGTTCATGTTTTCAGTTCTTGAACAAGTTTCCTTCACTGTCTATTCTGGTGATTGGAAAAGTATGTTGTTGCACCGGGAGATGTTCTGGCAGCTGAGATTAGATGCAACCACTTCACCGAGTATTAATGAAGTGATTTCAGTTATGAGTAAGCTTAAAAAGAGGTCCAATAAGATTTAAAATGTTGTGTATACATCTGTTCAACATGCATGTGTGTGTGTGTGTGTGTGTGTGTGTGTGTGTGTGTGTGTGTGTGTGTGTGTGTGTGTGTGTGTGTGTGTGTGTGTAAAACATCTAAGTCATAACATTTAAATTTAAAACACTGGGGCCACAACATCTAAAACCCATAACATCGAATATCATAACACTGAAACTTTGCATCACAACATCGAACACTACAAATCACATAAAAATAACACTTTTTACTATGTTTCTACAGGGGCTCTGCCCCCCACCCCCTCTCATAAATGAAATATACCAGTTCTGAGATCGCACTACAGTAGGAAAAAAGTAAATTTCCTAACCCCACTGTATCACAATCACCATAAAGAATGTACACATAATGTCTATATCACATATCTGTATAGCCTAAAAACCACATACAGAGTGGCAAAATAAACACTATATAAATAGTATAAATTCCTACACTATATAAATAATAACTATATAAATAAAAACTACAACATCTCATACTGGTACCACAAGAATAACAGATTAAACTATAACGTTTACATGTTTCATGATACACTATTTCATATTATACATTTTTGATGTTACAAAATTCGTTGTTATGAGTTTTAGATGTTTTAGGTTTTAGATGTGGTCTCAATGTTTTGAATTTAGATATTATGAGTTTTAGATGTTTTGACGTGTAACTATATATATATATATATATATATATATATATATATACACACACACACACACACACACACACACACACATGTATATGCATTTTTTTTTTAACTGTTGCGATTTGTCAATAGTAGTTTTCACTGTGGATTGGAAACCTTTTTTGGGGGGGGGTTACACAGCATTTACTGTAATTGGTTAATTATTGGTGGTGTGTATTTTGGTGCTGCTATTTAAGTTGGGTATTTTAATGTTTTAAAATGGTTCTGATGATGCCTTTACATTTTTAAGATGAAAGCGCTAAAACATTTTATTGTTTTTTTAACATAACATGTTTAATAATAAATATTCAATGATCCTGAATCCATGGCGTCCCTAGTTTCATTTGATTGGTTGTTTCAGAATATTTTACTGGGTTCAGTATTCTCCATTTTTGGTTTTGTTATTTTGTGGTTGGAATTGCTTGGATTTCTGGATATGGCGGCTGGTAGTTCTCAGGATCTATTTCATTCATCTTCATTGGAAAATATTGATTTGATACTTTTAATACAACAACTTACCCTACAAATTACCCAACAAGTGATGGAAACGCTGTTTCAATATCATCGTAACAGCCAACCTGGTGATGTGGTTAACAAAGATAACCCTTGCCTAAATGTAGACAACTTTTACAGCACACAACTTCCAGTGAATGGAGAAGGTCAGGATTTTACTACTCTTTCAAATGTTAACAGATGATTGGATTGTACGGAGGGTTCCCAGGTTAGGGAACAGGCTCCCACTGGTGAAGGTCATCATTTAACATTGAAGGAACAAATTGACTCTCTTTGGAAACATCTCTTAAAATTCAAATCATTTCAGCTGGACAATTTTTTTTGGAAGAAAGTTTGAAAAGGGGTCATGTTCCCAAAGGTCTTCGCTTTTGGAAATACCCCCATGGCATTGACCCCAACAGTGCTTTCCATCTCGAATTATTAGAATTGTTTGATCGAGCTGGATTAGATCTTATATGTTTGATTACTAAGGAAAACAATAGATGTATGCAGAAACTTAAGGAGGTGATACACAGTTTTGTGAATTCTATCACTCAAGACACGGTCTTTTTCCAGTACAAGGATTATTATAACCAGATCTTTCAGGAAATAAATAATAAAGTTTTGGTCTCAAGAGATAGAAACAACAAAACACTGAGTCAGGATGATTTGGACTGCCAGCAAAAAAATGTATACCCTGCACCTTCTGGAAACAAGGAAAAACACCACCTTTTGGTCAGGTATGATAATGACCAAGGCTACCAGGATATGCAAACACTGAACAATCAGACAGTCCCTTTAGATGTGGCACCCCCCAAAAGATCCCAGAGGATAGTGAATCAGCAAATATTGAACATGTCAGCACCAGACTATCCAGCTCCCTGGAGGAAAGGGAAGCAGAGGAATCATAATCAATGGAGCAAGGGGGGAAGACTCCAGAAATGATAATAAGTGTTATTCCATTTTTGGACATTTCAGGTGCTGTTAACTTTACATTTTATTATGGGTTCAATATATATAATTTTACTGGGCTGAACATTGGGCCTGCCCACCATGTGCTGTTTCTTAAAGGGTTTAATTTTGTGCCATCTAGTAGGGCTAATATCGAACATACCCTATTTGACTTGAAATTATTTTCCGGTAAGCTGAATTTTGAGATCTTGTTGCGTGACAATAATTTGAAAGGCAATGATTCCAGTAAATTTAAGAAAAAAAGCCTCACCAACTCCCCTTTACATCTTGTAGTGCAAATGTTTGAGACAGTCTGTGAAAGGGAGATTCAAAACTTGCTAAATACGAAATGCAAACACTGATATTATAACCTTTCACCGGAGGATAGGCACATTCACTACGGACAGAGACATTAGATGTATGAAACCTGACAAGGGGGGTGGTTTGGTTATTATGTATAATTTGGATTGTTCTGGATGCATGTTTGACCTTCTTTGTGAAGTGTACCTTCCAATGTCTCTCAATGAGATTCATATAGCCTACGGAGGTATTAGGGTGGTATTGGATGAACTATTTTTGTTTGACCATATTATGCTGGAATTACATGATTTCTTGAGGATCATTAACCCTATTGTGCCAAAGATTTTTGGAATTCCAAAACTTCATTAAAATGTACTGAATCCACCTCTCTGGCCCATTGTGGCTTCTGCCGGATCCATAACTGAGCCCCTTGCAAAGTATATTGATTTAAAACTTAAGCATCTGTTTTACAATTTTTGACATATTTTACTTGACTCTTGGGACATGCTTAACAAACTATGGGATGTGGATACAGAATATGTTCTTTTGTTAGTTGTGATATAAAGAGTTTATTCTCTTGTTATACCCCATGAGGAGGGGTTACCATGGTTTGATGAGGTGATACACAAATGTGCTGGTTTGACTGAGACTGAAGAGAGATTAATTCATGACTATATGGAGATTGTGTTGACTAACAACTTTATTATGTCAGGGTGGCACAGTGGTGCAGCGGTTAATGCTGTCACCTCACAGCAAGAGGTTCTCTGGTTCGATTCTCGGCTGGGGTGCCTTCTGTGCAAAGTTTGCATGTTCTCCCTGCATTTGTGTGGGTTTCCTCCGGGTACTCCGGTTTCCTCCCACATTCTAAAGACATGCTTCTGGAGCATTTCTCCCCGGGTCTCCGCTGAAAACAGGATCTGTGGAACCTAGCCGGACTTTCCCGGTCAACACAATGTTAAATAAAATAAAATAAAATGTTTGGTGAGGAATACTACAAACAGATTACTGGTGTGGCTATGGGGGTACATGTGCCCCCACTTTTGCTAGTGGTGTGTTGCTTAGGTGGGAATTGGTTACTTTGTTTCAACTCCCACTGTTTAAACTATGTAGAGGTTATTATCGCTATCTACATGATTTGTTGTTTATTTGTCAGGGTGATCATCATCAATTTATTGAGTTTTTAGGACAAATGGACTCTAGTACTGAATTTTTAAAGTTTACCCACTATGTTGGTGTTAATGAGATCGACTACTTAGACATTAAAATTTTACGGTTATCCTCTGGGGTTTTAAAACTAGAGTATATAGAAAACCAACATTTTGTAATGCTTTTCTTTTTTTCTCTAGTTGCCACAACTGTCACCAGAAAAAAAGGTGCTGTCAAGAGTCAGTTTATCAGAGTGTCAAGATTTACCTCTGATGACAACACCTGTCAGGAAGAATTTTCTATACTTAAGAATATGTTTTTGGACTGGAATTACCTTATTTCCTTGCTCAACGGTATTGCAACTGAGGTTTGGGCTGATAGACAGGGCAGATATGGTCCCATAATTAAATATGGGTTAATTAAAAAAGTGGACAATGGGAGTACAGAGAAGGTGGATTTTAATGTTCCCAGCAACATGACCCTTCATTATTCTTTAGATGTGAAAGGTATAGAGAATATTATTTTAAAGAACTGGTCTATGTTTTACTGTGATGAGGCCACTAAGCAACTTTGTTCTATGAGACCTACTTTCACTTATAAAAAGAAATGTAATATTAAGAACATTTTGGAAAGACCACCCACTAGTTTAGTGGGGGCATGGCCAACAACCCACGAATGTGGCCATTGCCATCAATGTGATTATGTTGAAAGTAACTACAATGGATGGCCCCTAGACAAAATAAAAAGATTTACTAGGGGTGGTAGATTTAACTGTCAGTCTGAAAGGGTGGTCTATCTTGCCTTTTGCACCCAGTGTCCAGAGTTTTATATTGGAAAGACCATTAATGCCTTTAATTGAAGGATTTACCAACATTTATATAGTATACAATGCTTGGACAATAGGAGTGCTCTTGCCAGACACTCCATAACTTGTTTTGGGTTTGTTAAGTTCAATTTTTAGTTCTTTAACAAGTTTCCTTCACTGCCTATTCCAGTGATTGGAAAAATATGTTGTTGCACCAGGAGATGCCCTGGCAGATGAGATTAGACTTCACCAGGTATCAATGAAGTGTTTTTATATTATGAGTGAGCTTAAAAAAGGTTCAATGAGATTTAAAATGTTGTGTATACATCTGTTCAACATGCATTTGTATACACACACACACACACACACACACACACACACACACATATATATATATATATATATATTTTTTAAACTGTTGTGGTTTGTCAATATTAGTCTTCACTGTGGATTGGAAGCCTTTTTGGGGGGTTTTGCACAGGGTTTACTATGATTGGTTAATTATTGAAGGTGTGTACTTTGGCAGTGCTATTTAAGTTGGGTATTTCAGTGTTTTAAAATGGTTCTGATGATGTCTTTACATTTTTAAGATGAAAGAGCTAGACCATTTTATTGTTTTTAACATAGTGAGTTTAATAATAAATATTCTATGTTTCTGAGTCCACAGCGTCTCTAGTTTCGTTTTGGATACTTATTAAATGTTCTTTTGATGAATTAATATAATTCAGTACTGCTTACCATGGATATCAGTTAAAAAATTCCTAAGACTGAATGTGTGACAGATGCTTTTAATGTGGAACTTTGAGGAATAAGGACTTTTTAAAACCCAAAATGAGGAGCATTCCTCGTAATGAGGTACACCCGTGAGGTATGTGTAGATTACCAGTGCCAATGTTGGATCCAGTCGGATCTGACAACTGATAGTTGAACCGGACAGAAATCAGACAACATGGATCTATCATTATGATAAGTACATGTTGTTGTCTTTTGGCTTTTCCTGGTTAGGGGTTGCACAGCGGAACTCCAGTCTGCTAATGACTGGCAGTAGATTTTTATGAACGCCAAGGTGCCAGCTCGACGTTCAACCTTCAACGAAGGCACGCTCATTTATGCATGTCTTTCGAACGCCCACCCAACCACAGGGAGGACATGCAGACTCCACACAGAATGCACTCCCCCACTCCAGCCAAGAATCGAGCGGGAGAACCTCTTGCTGTGAGGCAACAGTGCTACCGCTGCACCACTGCGGAAGTAACATTATGATAAAGAGGCAAGAGGAAAAAAAGAAGTTAAGCGAATTGTCAAAATTGTCAGCAAAAGACGGTCACAAAGAATTGGGTGGATGTTCAAGAAAAAAAAAGTGAAATTTATGTACATAACATTATGATAATTCTATTCAGTGTACTGTTTTCCAAGTATATTAGTCCAGGCCTTTCAGGAATCTATGTCAGGGCTGGTTGTATAACCTTTTGTTTACATTTCAATACATTACAGAGACTGCTTGACCTTCCTGTTTCTTAATGTATGTTCAGCATTCCTCTTTTCCCCCCTTCCAAATCTCTTGTTACAAGCCTCTTCTCTATTCTTATCCCCTTTCTTTCCTGCCCATATCTATGTTTCCTTATTATGTATTTTGCTGGATTTATCCTGCACCAGGCTTTGACCTTTTCTTTTCTGCCTTTGCAAAGATCAGACCTTTACATCTCTGTTTCTGCAATGGAAACACACATATACACACACTCACACACTGTCATCATACAAAATATTTGGAAAATTACAATATTGACAGATACAGCAGCTTCCACTTCAGTCTAGGTTTGCAGAGTCTTCCTATCTTTCATGATACATTTTAAGCCAGAAATGTGTTGTTGTTGTATGTCTGTGTGCCACAGCTTTCTACTGGTAGGCATATCTGGCAGAGCTGATCTATGTCAATAAGGCTCAAGCAACGTGAGGGGAGAATATGCTGCCAGCCTTTGATAGTATCGATGTTTATCCGCACTACTTATGTATGCGTTTTCTAAGTATACTGTGTCTGTTGCTGTGTTTTCAATTAATGCTTTTCTGTTATTTATGTAACCTGCCCTTGGTGTGACTCTGCCAAATCATCATGCCTTGCCTACATCTATGTTTCACTGTCTTTTCTCATCCTGTCCTTTCACATTTCATATAAGCTTATTCAGCCCTAACCTATTTTATTGCTACTTCTAGTCAGCTTCTGATTCCAAACAAAATGAGTTAAACGCTTGACACCAGCAATATAATTATCAGATTACAGCTGAGATATAATTTACTGCTCTTTGTCACTGCCACTGTCAGAATAATGTCAGAATAATGACTGCTGGGGGCCAAGATCTTTTCAAAAGGAAGTCCATTTCTCCCTGGCAAACCTGTTACAGAAACACAACTCTGCTTGGAAGCAGAGACATGCATTTATTTGGACATACTGCCTCAGACAGGTATAGACAACAAATATGATTACTGTTCTCTGGTTGCCTGCAACACTATGTTAGCCATCAGCACTGTGAAGTATGGCAACTGGTATGCTGAAAGATAAAAACTAATTTCTCCCTGAAGGCCTAGTAGATTTACTATAAAAATGAGACCAGCAGCAAGGAAAAAAGAGTTTGAAAAAAAAGCAGATTAAAACAAGGACTTGTTTTCAAGAGAATGCTCCCTGAACTGACATCAAACGCTAACCTAAGTTGTTCACTGAGAAAGTATAATATGTTCAGGAAATTAATGTGAATGGGAAACAATGACCAAATGCTCCTGTTCTGATATAATTCTTGCCTACCAAATCATGTTTTCTGATAATTACCTAATGACATTTTCTGATAAAATAACAAGATGCTCCAGAGACAGTTTCAGAAGATTAAGGAAAGGGTCATACAAAATACCTGCTATTCCATAGATTTCATCTAATCAAATCCTTTTTATTGTGTTCTTTCAAAAGTGTGAGAGGCTGAAATGATTAAATTAAGAAATAACAGGCAGCCTTGTCAGGTAATATTAGTTAACTAATGTTAACTACAGCTATTTTCAGATGAATTCAGTGCACATATTAATATTTCCTTATTGCCTGTCCAATACATGGACTTGTGGATGGTATTCCGCAAAGTGTCTTTGAATTATAACTAAGTAAAGGAAAGGTATGTAAACAGTACAAAAAGGAAATACTTTTAAAGCAGCCTTTGATAATGACTGTGAAATTCATGATATTATTTTCTACTTTTGTTTATTTTTATTTTCAGTAAGTAAGCGTACTTGACAGTTTTTTATGAATTTCATTAGGAAAATTTTACACAGGGCAGTGTATTTTCTGCTTACTCCCATTATTTTGTATACCTACCAAAAAAAAAAACAAAACAAAAAAAAAAAAACACTTGGTACTCCACTACATTACATAGGTCTGTTGCAATGTCATTCTTTTAAATCAAAGCTGAGATAATAAAACATTGACAGTTCCCAGCTTGTGTGCGTACTTGAAATGCTTACATGTCCTCCCTACATCAATATATGTTCACGATGGAGACAGCACAATTTGATGTCACATCTCACAGATGAATGTGTAGGTGAATTGGCAATATTCAAATTGTCTCGATGTTTGTCTTTAGCATGCATACAAGTCTGAATATGTGTTGTGGTGGAGTGACATGTAATCCAGAACTGGATCCCACTTTAAGACAGTTGCTTGCTAGGACAATTTATGTCTCTCATCAATCCTGAATTAGATGAAGAAGGTATTGAACATGGCTGATAAACTGAAAGAACTAATGGATGATATTTTGGGAGCTTTGAAGTACAACTCCTAATGTTTTGATACTGGCATAGAATGTCATAAATACAACTGCATTGTACATGCTGCTCTATGCCATTGCTCATAATGTACAGGTTTAAACTTGCCCAGCTATACCTAGTCCAAGAAGACTGTTATGCCTCATGTGTGAAAATCTAATAAATCTGATCATTCTCAAGACTGTCATTCATGTACAAGAAAGTACAGTTGTGGAGGTAAACTTACCATAACAGTACCTCTTTGAATAGATAACAGTTGCAGTAGCATTCAACTTTTGATGCATGCAATAGGTGGGTCCATCAAAATGATTTAATAATGTGAAATATTTTTGTGAGTACTCTCTTCTTTGCAGAAACAAATGACGATGCATAGGATGAAAAAGGTGTTGCTAAGGTGATAGTATCATATTATTATGTATTTATTGCTTCCACACATGAGACTAGTGTATACTTAGATACTAGATTGATTACACAATGTAAGATACCAATCACATTCATGGTATTTTCTGAAGCACTATTTAGTAATGTAACTGCCAACTTGTATATAATAATACACAGTTGTGTTACTACAATAAATTTATTTAAATGTGTGTTTAAGTTGGAGTAACTATTTGCTAAAAAAGAGAAGGTCAGCTGTGCAGAGCACAACCTCTTTCAATCATTAGAGGTAATGTAGCCTTTATTGCTATATTTTTTTCAGGGGTGACTAGTGATTCTCTGACCAGGACTAGCACTGGCAACAAGCAGCAATGTTTGATTCCTAATCCTGGCTTTACACAAGAATTTGTCCCTCAGTACATGTTTTGTAAACTGTTAGAAATTTGGGAGAGAACTTAGAACATTTTAATGCTTCCAGTTTTGTGGTCTGATTTCAGTCTGTGTTTACTTCTTATCCTGCTTGCTTATGCCACTGTATTGCAGCTCCTGTCATATGCGGTCAGTTGTTCTTGTAGGGTATATCTTTTGGAATGGACTGTTACGGTTAATTTTGTAGTGCTACTACCATGATATGGCCTTCTTCCAGCCATACATCTCTTGTGAGTATTGCTCTTCAGATATTTACTTGTCATGTAGCTTTCCACTAATCTAACTTTGCCTTTCTTCATTTTTGTACAGATCACAAGTATAGAATTGTATTCTCCTCTATTGTGCTCTGTTTTATAACACTTTCATTCCACTACCACAGTTTTTCTTTATGTGTTAACGCACAGCAGCATATGCTACTACGTTCTGTAGCATATTATTGCTTGCTAATGCCCTCTGTTTCAGTGCTATTTTCTATTTCCGCTTAGTACATTGAATATTTCTTTCCATCCGTTGTTGATATGTTTGGTGCCTGGTGTTTTTACTCATGGGTTTGTGGCCATCCATACTTATATAAGATGCTTAGCAATGTCCTTTGCAGTACATTATGCCTTTGTGAGTTTGGCTCAGTATTGTTTTTAAAACAGCATTAGGAAAATTGCAAAGCTGCTCCATAAATGAAAATTATGAAAGTCAGAAATAAAATTGAAAAATAACTAGTAAAAGGAATAGTTAGCTGTTATAAATGGTGCAGCCAACTAGGATGGGCAGGTCCCTTTCCTTTCTCATCTTCTTGCATACAAAGAAGAGGCTTTTCTACTTCCACTAAAAATTAAAAAAAATGATAGCTATCTTCAGGTGTATCTAGATTAATAATACCATAAAAAAGAGGCAAAATATCTCCCCTATGTGGGGAACTAAGAATCAAGTTCAAGTAGAAATCTGTTGACAAATTCCACCAGCAAATGAAGTTTTCCAGTCTCAGTAGCTGCTTGTTGCTTTAGCATTACTCATTATAAGCTTCAACTTCCTTATGGTATATTAGCCAAGTCAAGCTGAAATGCATGGGCCATATAGATGCAATTTGTGCCAAGCATACACTCCTGTCTGATATTCATAAATACATCCTGATGGTGCTTGGTTCAATAGAATCTAATGAAACAAGTGGAGAACATTGCAGAATATGAAATGCAAATGAAGCATGGTAGTATGTAAATCCAGACTGTTGTTGTTGTTGTGTCTTTTGGCTTTTCCCGGTTAGGGGTCGCCACAGTGGAACTCCGGTCCACTAATGATTGGCAGTAGATTTTTACATGCTGAGTTGCCAGCCCTGACGCGCAACCTTCAACGAAGGTATGCCCATTCACACATGTCTCCACACAGAAGACGCTCTAGCTGAGAATCGAACAGGACAACATCTTACTGTGATACTGCATTAAATATGATCAGAAAGCAGACTTGTTGCAATTCTATGAGTACATATAAACACAGAGCATTCCTGAAAAAAAATTGTAGTGCACTGTGGTCCTCAGATGATGGTGAAATAAATGAAGTGCAATGCATATCATAAAGCTGGACACTACATCAAGAAACAGGTAAATGCACAAGAAAAGGAACCCATAATATGACTTTATTTACTAGTAAGAAAATAGTAAGCCTGCATGTAATAAATCTTCTTGGCATATACATAGATTCGGTGGGCCAAGGATATAGGTATATGACTAAAAAATAGTATATCTTAACTAGAGCCTGCAAGTTGTAGAAAAGACCATAAGCGTACATGTGACATTTGTTATGCATGCACACACACACACACACACACACACACACACACACACACACACACACACACACACACACACACACACACACACATGAGCAAAAAGTCTAAAGATGATTTGGGGAACCTATATCAGCCACGGTATTTTATGCTCATCCTCAACCCAGAGACAGATTTAGTGAGGCATTCATGTCATTGAGCATGTTTGCACTTATTAAAATTCTGCTTCTGGTTTCTGGATATTTCATAAGTTGCTTCCAGTGTACATACAAGAAACAGCTGTGTTGTTTGCTGTGTTTACAGTACTACACAGACTAATATGCTCACGCACAAAGGATATTGCCTGCGGATACCTGGACATCTCTCAGCAGAATACCAGGCACTGACAGTTGAGGAGAAAGATAGCAGTGTGATGGAGCCTTGGGTTGACCATCAAGCACTAGTGTTAGGTCAGAGATCAAAGTGTGCCTAGGTACTAGTGACGGGGCAACAGCTGGTAGGAAACTGCCACAAATGTCCATATACACAATGTGTAACTAGAGCAAAATGGTGCATGCATCCAAAGTGTTGCTGTGATGGGATTGAAACAGTGCATGCCCTGGGTACAATATGTCTCAGACTTCATAACTTTATACACCATCTAGAAGGTCTCATGTGGTATAGCCATCATCACTTGCACAAGTAAGAGGGTACATATAGAACACATTAGTGGATACATGTCAGGTGGGCACCATATTGGCCAGGGGTGTTACAGCAGTCATAGCTTCATCATTATCAAGGGGGTATGTCCTCTCTGTTAATAGTGTGCAGTCATTCTGTGTTTTGGCCTGGGTTGTGCATGTAAAAGGATTCTTATAACTGTTCTCCTACTTGGTTAATAACTAGCTAACTAAATAAATAAATGTCCACTATATGCACTGGCTGACCAGCATACATGCTGTACTACCATCTGGATATTACATATCAGTATCATACCCAATGGTACCAAATACCACCTGTTGCAAAGTAGTGGCATATTGTAAAATCTCATTTCAAAACACTGTGTTGATATATATTTTATGGATGAAGGTGTCTTGCATAATACGGCTTGCAGGCAAACCTGCTTCGTTGACTGCACCGGTTCTGTAGGTTGGAGACAATGGTAATAAGGCTTCTGTCTTCAATGGACTAAGGCGATACCACTGTGCCCCCCAGTCCATGCCTATACAGTGTGCTATACGACAGTGTGTTATATCTGAGATGGTAGGTGTCAGGTCTGACAAATGTCCAATGTTAAGTTGTCAATCTCGCCTTCATTCTTGCTTGATGGGTTCGGAGCCGATCCTCGGCTCCATTTCGGCTTTAACTAGCTCGAGTCACTTTTACCAGCTCGAGGCAGCCCCATATCCCATGATGCAAGGCGGTAAGTACTCAGATCTAGTTTTTGCGCTTGCCAGTCATGATGAGGTCCTCCTTTTACCAGCTCCTGGTAAGTGATTTGCTACTTTGCTATTTTAGCCCCTTTAACAAAAACCTTTATTATTAGTTTTAATTTAGTTTTAAACATTTTCTGACAGAAAATTCCCTGTCTCTTCTTATTTTTTAGTCAAACTTTACCCATCCCCCCTGTTAGGGTGTGTGTGTGTGTTTCTAGTTATACCTTTTGGTATATTTAATTTAATTTCTTTGACTGGTGTGTGTGTGTGCTTGTGTTACACCATGTCAAAAGAAAGGGTCTCAGGCTTTAAGAAGTGTGACTCGTGCTGTCAGAAGATGTCTCTGACAGACGGTCACACTTCTTGCCTGTATTGCCTGGGGCCTCTTCACCTGCAGGACTCCTGTGCTATATGTCATTCTTTCAGCCAGAGAGTCCTGCAGGAAATAAATTAATACTCAGGGGCCTTCTTGCCGGAGGGCTCTCCGGCTAAGTCGGCTCCATCCAAGACTGCCAAGTCTTCCAAGGCCCAGGCTTCTGTGTCAAAGCCTGGGGCCCCGGCTCCGACTTCGTTCTGAGTCGAGATCGCGGCTGGAGCCGATTCGCCCGGCACCGATGGCTATCGGTCCCGATTCTGCATCGACCACTTCGGTGTCGGCTCCGATCGGTTCCGACCACCATGTGGCTCAGGCATCGGTGTCGGCTCCGATCGGCTCCGACACCGTGCTGTATCGGCTCGGCTGGAGCCGATGCATCGAGCTACCTGTCGGCTCCGATAAGTTGTCGGCTCCGACAGGTTCAATAGTTTCATCGGTTCCGAGGAAGAGGTCGAGGTCTCCTTCCTTGGAGCCGATACTTCCGGCTTCACCTCTCCTCGGAGCCGATCTTCAAGGTCATCCAGGCTGTCTGACCATGACTTAGAGAGAGTGGTCAGTAGATTACTTAAGTCACAGGCACTGGCCCAAATGTTACATAGTCCGTCTCAACAGACGACTATTGGTCCGCACCCCATTGCAGTTCCTCCTTCAACTCTACCCCAGAGCTTGGAGTTGGAGTCTTCGGGAATGGTTACTGCTACAGCTGCAGGACAGATACCCCCTTCTGTTCCTTCAGCCTCTACTCTTATCTCCTCTTCGAGACCTTCCTTAGAGGGATTCGGTGGCTGGGCTTCCATGGTCTCCTCCGAGGGGGTGAGTGGCATCGGACCCTTGTCCAAGCCCGCTCTTCCCCTTGGAGCCTCAGCCTTGGTGAGCTCGGCTCCGACATCTGCCTCGGAGACTTCCCTTTCGGTGGTCCCTGGAGTTCCTAGCTCTTGAACGGGTTGTCTAGGACCTGCCTGGGAGGGGAGCATTCGAGGTGATGAAGAGTGTGCTGGCCACTGGTATCAGTCAGCAGTCTGTTCCCTTAGCTCCTCCCTCTATAGTGCCTGTTGACATCTCTGCCACTTCTCTTGCTACAGGACCCAGAGATCCTCCGCCTCAGGTTTCCCCATTGGGAATTTCCCCCTCTTCCGAGGATTCTCCTGATGTTTTGGGAGATCCTCCTAGGAAGAGGACTTGTAGAGGAAACATGTAGACTCCCCAGGTCTATCACTTCAGATACTGACTTTGATGAGTCAGAGGGATCCCCAAGATCCCCTCTGAGGATGTCTCCTTCTCAGACATCCTAGAACTCCTTAGACAGAGGGAAACTGGCCCACCAACAATCCCTCTGAGGATGAGTCAGTATACCTAGAGGCGTTTGGATCTCGGCCCTCCACCTCCTGGGTGTCTCCGCCTTTCGACCCCCTTATGCAGGTTATTGCCGAAGGCGTGGGCAGCTCCTGACTCTGTAGAGCCAGTCCCTAGGAGGCCTTCAAAATTTATCACTGCCCGTGTGATAAGCAATTCCTCACTAAGGGTGTCGGCTGATGCCATGGTGGTGGCTGCTGCCACCAGATCCTTCCCGTCCATCCTCCTAATAAGGACTCTAGGACCATGGATAGGTGCAGTGGCGGATATTTTCCTCAGCGACCTTTGCCATGCGTTGCTGAATTACCTATGTCACTTCACCAGACTCCAAAGGGATATCCTTAAGGAGCTAGGTGATGTTGTTCAGGATCCTACAGCTGCAGGAGCTCAGGAAAAATTGCTTCGCAGCTAGGAACCCTTAATTCCATTGCAAACTCCTCCATGCGGCTAATATCATATGCTGCTGATGGAGCGAGTAGGGCCGCAGTACAGGTGTGGCTCTTAGGCGCCAAGCCTGGATGCGGCTATGTGACTTGCAGATCCCTTTAAGGCGTCCTTCACAAATTCTCCCTTTGATGGGTCAGCTTTGTTTGGCCCTCAAGTGAAGGAAACTTTGACCAGGTGTGAGCAGGACGGCAAGACTCTTTCTGCAGGAGTCCATTTTCCACCCCTTCTAGACCTTACCCCAAAGGACAGAAAGGTGGCAAAATGTGGTTCCATAAATCCCAAGGAGTCTTCACATGGTCAGTTTACCCCTAGAGGCAGAGGGGTAACAACAACAGGCAGCTCTAGAGGCAGAGGGTCCAAAAACCAGGGAAACAGAGAGCCTCTCCCTGACAAGCCCTTTCAGCATCCCTGAGATGTTGCCCGGCTGTCCCTCCTTGGAGGCAGTCGGGGAAGATTATCACTGTACCCAGAAGCCTGGCATTCCCTCACTCAAGACAGATGGGTACAGTCGATCATATCCAAGGGTTACATAATTCCTTTCGAGGAAAGTCCTTTCCTCAAATTCCCTTCCAGATGTACCACCGGTCTAAGGGAAATTGCAGAGTTAGAAGTCTCAAAACTACTGCAAAAGAGCCATTCAGCCAGTTACAACAGACCATTCAGAGCCGGAATCTACTCAAGGTTCTTTTGGTCCCCAAAAATGGGAGACTGGAGACCAATATTGGATCTCAGCAGACTCAACAAGTCTGTGAGGTAGACAAGGTTGCGAATGCTCACTCTTCAGTCAATTCTGCCCTTCTTACAGAAGGACAACTGGATGTGCTCAATAGATCTTCAGGATGCGTACTATCACATCAAAATTCACAGACGCTCCAGGAGATTTCTCCGCTTTCGGTTGGGGTCCAGTCATTTCCAGTTCAGAGCCCTGCCCTTTGGTCTCACTACAGCCCCCAGAGTGTTCACCAAATGTATGGCAGTGGTCACGGCTCACCTGAGACGTCAAGGATTCCAGGTGTTTCCGTATCTCGACGACTGGCTCCTGTCAGCCACCACCAGGCATCAGCTTATTCAAGCCAGGGATTACACAATAAATCTTTGTTCTCATTTGGGCATCTCGATCAACGTTGAAAAGTCATCCTTATCGCCCTGCCAGTCTATTACTTTCATAGGCGCAAACTTAAACACTGTTCGGATGTCAGCTACCCTTACAGATCAAAGAGTTTCAGACATTCAGACTCATGTCAGGATCATTCTAGCCAACAAGAAAGTACAGGCCAGAATGGTTCTAAAGGTATTAGGCCTCATGGCTGCGGCCATTACTCTTCTTCCCTGGCTCGCTTCTACATGCGCCTTCTTCAGTGGATGCTGTTCACACAGTGGTCGTACCAACAACTCGTCACCAGATTCTGGTGACACAGACTTAAAGATCATCTTGCTTGGTGGATCACATCTCCTCAGCTTCACCAAGGCAGACACTTTGTACCCCCATCCCCGATAGCCACTGTCACCACGGATGCCTCCCTGATCGGGTGGGGGGGGCATTATCAGGGCAGGATGGTTCATGGGACGTGGCAGCCGTTCGAGTACCACCTGCACATAAATGTCCTGGAGATGAGAGCAGTGCTTTTAACGTTGCAAGCCCTCAATGACTTTCTTCCCGTAGGGACAATTGCAGTCCACACAGACAACATGTCTGTAGTTTGGTATATCAACAAACAGGGTGGAACCAAGTCCTACCCCTTGTGTTGAGAAGCGCTCAGACTATGGCAATGGGCGATCTCCTCTCATCGGTTTCTGGTAGTAACGCATATCCCTGTGAAAACCAACATTGTAGCGGACAGATTGAGCAGAGCTATTCTCATGCCTCACGAGTGGTCTCTCAAGCAATCTATAGCGGAAGAGATTTTTCTGGAGTGGGGTCGTCCATGTTGCGATCTTTTTGCTACTCCCCAAAACAGCAAATGCCCAGACTTCTTCTCTCTCTTCCCTCTTCCAGGCCATCCCCCCAGAGACGCTCTGACCCAGGATTGGCCCCAGGGACTTCTTTATGCCTTCCCTCCATTTCCTCTGATCCCTCAAGTTATCCAGAAGGCAACCATTTTGAGAGCCAAATTGATTCTCATTGCCCCTTACTGGCCTCGACAAGTTTGGTTCCTGTTCCTCCATCGTCACCTTTTGGTGCAGCCGTGGCATCTGGACCCAGTGCCAGATCTTCTGATTCACCAATCCGGTCAGCTGCACCGGTCTATCCTTTCTCTCAACCTCACAGCATGGTTGCTCCACTTCCTTCCTTAGCCAGGCTTCCTTTGATCTCTAACCCAGTTAGAGACATCATAGTAACTTCTTTAAAATCCTCTACCAGGAGGATTTATGCAAGCAAATGGAAACGTTTCTCTTATTGGGCTAAGGCCAAGTATTGATCCTTTCACTGCCCTATTCAGGCAGTCCTGGACTTCTTAGCAGAGATATTTCATGCAGGCTCCTCTTCTTCCACAGTCAGAGTTCAATTGGCTGCTATCTCGAACTTTCATGTCGGGATCGCAGATCACAATATTATGTCCCATAGGCTCTGCAGGGCCTTCTTGAAAGGAATTTTCCTGCTAAAGCCTCCGATCAGGAATCCTCCTCCTCAGTGGGATCTAAATTTAGTGCTGACATCCTTGATTCTTCCCCCTTTCGAGCCAGCTGTTTCTTGTTCCCTGAAATTTCTTTCTTGGAAAACTTTATTCCTAGTGGCTATTACATCGGCCAGGAGGGTGTCTGAACTTCAGGCTCTATCAGTTCGACCCCCCTATTTGATTTTTCACAAAGACAGAGTATCATTGAGAACTAATCCGACCTTTTTGCCTAAGGTCGCTTCAAAGACCAATTTGAATCAATCCATTGATCTCCTGTATTTTTCCCAAACTATTCAGACAGAGCCGAACAAAACTACATTATCTTGATGTCCACCGTCAACTCAGATATTATTTGGACAGAACAAAAAAATTTAGGAAATCTGATCAACTTTTTGTTTCCTATGCAGATAATAAGAAAGGCCTTCCTGTTTCTAAAGTAACCTTGTCTAGATGGCTTTCTTGGTCATCTCTGAAATTTATCTGCTCAGGGAAAACAGCTGTGCTCAAAACCTAAAGCACATTCAACTAGGAGCTTAGCTACTTCTACAGCCTTTCAAGCTAGACTTCCTTTAGACAATATTTGTGCAGCGCCACTTGGGCCACTCCTCATACTTTTGTTTCCCACTACAAATTGGTCTTGGCCTCCAGGGTCAGAGCCAGTTTTGGCTCTACAGTCCTCAAGAGTCTGTTCCATTGTGCCACCCACCATAGTGGTGCTAGGGTCGCGGTCCCATCAAGCAAGAATGAAGGCGAGATTGACAGCTTAACATTAAGAAGTTATGTACCTACCATAGCGTTCCGTGTTAGTTGTCTTCTCTCGCCTTCTTTCTTCGACCCTCCCTCCTTCCCCAGGCCTGGACAGACCTTTCTATAAGAAATAATTCTGCTGAAGACCATTCAGACCTGGTCCTTCTTCCATCCTGTAAGTTTTCTTCTTCCTTTTGGAAGTGTTTTTATGCTTGGTGCTATTGCCCTTTGTCATCAAACGAGATCTGGGTCTTGCATCATGGGATATGGGGCTGCCTCGAGCTGGTAAAAGTGACTCTCGAGCTTAGCAAGTGCGGTCGGGAGGATCGGCTCCGAACCCATCAAGCAAGAAAGAAGGCGAGAGAAGACAACTAACATGGAACGTTATGGTAGGTACATAACTTCTTATTATTGCTGGGCATGACCTGGAAGAGCTCATGGTGGAACCTTCTGGAATTATCCATCCTGAGTACTGAGCACATCATGGAAACCATATCCCATATCCATTCATCGTCTTCATTATACCATGTCGGTTTCTCATAGTACCAGCATGCATGCAGACCTTGGAAAGCTCCAGGGGTGCCAGTCTGGGACTCCACCATCTTTCTATACAACTGTTTATTGAACTCCACAAGCAAGAATTAATGCACAGGTATATCATGCATCCTAGGTATCTTTTGGGTCCTACAAATTACAGCAATTGCATAAGTTCACAAACATCTGCAGCCAGTGCATGTGTACTCAGTGGATATTGCTTCAACACTGAAACAGATAATGTAGGAACCTCACCATTACTCTTTGTGTCCTAACTGGAGATTATTGACCAAGACTTTATCAATATCTGGACTGCTTCTGTCTCTATACTGCAAGATATTACAATATACACATGCAGAAAGCATGCATCAGAGTCATACCCACTAACTGCATCATCTATAGCACTGGCTTTGTCCTACAACTTTGAAACATTATTTATCACTTGACTGGTGCCTTTAAACACCACTAGCTGAGGTTAATGTAGCTATAGGAGTTAGTATAGTGATTTACCTAGACAATGTACTATTACTGGATAGCTCAGCCAAGCTACTTGGATTTGCAAAAGACAGGTAGCAAACAAACAATGTAAAATGTACTTTTTTATGCATATGTTCATACATGTCACAATATGTCATGCAAAACACTTCTTATACCCAACAGTATTCAAGGCTGATTTACCTCTTGATCAAAAATATCTTGCTGTATATTGAAAGGACCTATATTGACATAGGTTCATAGGTTCATAGGTTGGTACTAGGCTATCGGCCCTTGGGCCTATACAAGCCTAGCCATAACAATTCCCTGGCTATTTTCTCCCACACTATTTACTTCCCTGGACCCCTGTCTAGCAGGGTGACTGACATAATCCCCGGGGTGAAGTTCCTTTCTCCCATCCAATCATCAAGGTTCCTTTTGAAGAGGGCCAAAGAGGCACTCTGCTTGACATGTATGGGCAGTCTATTCCAGAGTCTGGGGAGTCTCTGGGTCTGGAACCTATCCCTCCAGCATGTTTTGTTTATTGTGATGACAAGATTTAGATCCCTGGAGCGTGTGGCTCTGAGGGATTGGGATTTTTTTAAGTGTAGCATGTCCAACAGCTCTGGGTTTAACATGGCCTTGTATGTTAAGCAGAGATCACCTCGGAGTAGACGATATGCGACAGAGTATAGCTGGAGTTTTTTAAGGCGGTCAGCATAGGCCATCTGCTTTAGGCCTGTGATTCTTTTAGTGAGGTATTTCTGCGGCCTTTCCAGTTGTTGCAGATGTCTTGAGAAGTACATACCAAATGGGGTATTGTATTCTATAATGGGTCTAATGAGGGATGAGTACAGTGGGACAATGACCTCCTTTTTTCTGGTTGAAAAGCCCTTAGTGATGAAGTGTGCCACATAGAAGGATTTCCTGACTGTTGTGGCAATATGGTTACTGAAGGTGGACCACTGTCCACCTGTGTCCCTAAGTCTCTTATCACACTTTCGGTGTTTAGTGTACTGCCACCTATGTGATAATTTACGGGTGCATGTTTTTTCTCAAATGGGATAACTATACATTTCTTGGCATTGAGCTTGAGCCCATGGCTCTGGCACCAAGCATCTGTTTCTGTAAGGCCCTTTTGTAGAGTATCCACATCATTTGGGGATTCAATAATGGCTCCCAGTTTGCAGTCATCTGCAAACTTTGTTAGCCAGAGTCCCTTAGTGTTGGCCTGTACTTCAGAGAAGTAGATGCCAAACAAGAGAGGTCCCAGGACTGAACCCTGAGGTACTCCACTTGTCACTTTTCTGGAGCTGGATTTGGAGTCAGCTACTTTTACAGTGTGGGTTCTGTCAGTAAGCCAGTTGGCAACCCATCGAGTGATGTGGGGATTAATGCCCAGCTTAGTAAGTTTATCTATGATTCCAGAATGGGGGATGGTGTCAAAGGCCTTGGCGAGATCCTGATAGGCTGTGTGGACTGCCTTACCCTTGTCCACAGCTCTGGAGACTGATTAGAAAAAGTCAATAAGGTTCAGTAGACAAGTTCGGCCCTTCACGAACCCAAACTGGGTGGGGTCCAGTGTTTTAAGGTTCCCAATATCTTTGTTTATAAGTTCCATGATAATACGTTCCATGGCCTTGCAGATCAGGCTCGTCAGACTGATGGGGCAGTAGTTCCCGGGATCCAAGGGGGATCCCCCTTGTGGAGTGGGATAACTGTAGATGTGCGCCACTCAGTGGGCACATAGCATGAGGTGAGGGTATGATTAGACATGACACTTAGGTGAGGTGCCAATTCATTTTGTAGTTCATGTAGTACACAGCCCAGAATGTCATCTGGTCCCCTAGCTTTGAAGGATTTTATGAGGGATCTCAGCTTCTTAGTGAGGCTGGTAAGGGAGTTTTTTGCATCCTGGGATTTTCCTCTTTTCAGCAACAGTTTTTTTCCTTTTGTTGTAAAGTTTGTTTATGGCAGGGGACCACCAGATTGGCTTCCTTTTTTTGGAGGAGAGCATCTTGGTTCTATTTGGGATGGCGTGATTCATGCATGAGTGGATATACTCGTACAGTGCCTTAGTGTAGGACTCAGCAGTTTTCAGTTCCCGTCTGCATGGGTGTCATGAAGTTTGTAACTTCTGACTTGAGTAGCATGAAGTTGGCCTTGGAGAAGTTTTTATGGAGGTTTCCTTACTGGAGGGTGGGATGTGGATGTTAAGGGTGATTAGCTTATGGTCTGACCTGACCAACGAGGGGGTGACCACAGGTGTGGAGCATTGATTACCCATGTTGGTAATGACCAGGTCTAGGATACTGGAGCTCCTGGTGGGACTATGGATTAGTTGATCCAGGGCATTGGAATTTATGAATTCCAAGAACCGTTGGGCAAAGGTGTTGGTGCACAAGTAGTTTTCCCAATTAATGGCAGGGTAGTTGAAATCACCCAGTATTAGGGTGTTTGGTTGTATATTAATATTTTCCAGTATGTTTAGAAAGGTGTAGTGAGAATCTTGGGGCATGGTGGGGGATCTGTAGAAAGCTACAATTTGGATTGTAGTCTTACCTAGTGTTAGTTGTACCTGGAGAATTTCAGACGCATTGTGATGGGCAACTAACCTGGTGATGTGAATATCCTTGGTGAATATGGACACTCCTCCACATTTAGTGTTTCGATCCTGGTTTGGTAGCCGAAAAGTGTGGTAAGAGTTGTAGCCTGGTATTGCAGGGGTGCTCTCTGGAGCCTTGAACCAGGTCTGTTACTGCACAGATATCGATGTTCTCCATTTTTAGGAGTGCCTCGAGAGAGTGCATTTTGAGGTTTATACTTCTAGCATTGAGTGGCATTACCTTCAGATTTTGCATGCTTGTACCTGTTACAGTGGTGGTTTTGAACTTTGAACTTTGCCTAAAAAAGGTACTATAGGGATGGCAAGAGCCGTAGCCAGTAACCAGAATCCCAGGGGCGACAGGTGCAGACCATCTCTGGCAAAGTATCGTGGTCTGTCGATCATGTCGTCCCAGGCAGATAGATACTGGATCCCCTTTGAATGACACCAGAAGCCAATTGTTGAAGTCAATCATTTTGTCCTTATATTGTGGTATCATTCTGAGCGAAGGCAGGATGCTACCCAGGGCTAGGGTCATACCTGTCTGGGCCACATGATCCGAGAGCTCTTCCATGTCTTTTTTCATGTAGTCCAGGGAGGTACGTCTCAAGTCATTCACTCCAACATGGACAATGACAGAGTCATATTTGTACTTGTTGTGGAGTGACTTGAGTGCGTGAGTTATGTGGCGGACCCTGGCACCTGACAAGCAGCTCACTGTAATTTTCTCCTTGTTCAGCCTGGTGAGTGGGACATCAGTGTGCTTGACTATAGAGTCACCTATGACTAAAGTGTTAAGTACATTGTCTTGCCTTAGGGACTGTTGCTGGGTGGCACACTGGTGTTGTGAGCTATGTGACACTTTGGTTGTGATTGGTGTTTGTTTGCGTTTCAGCTTCAGGGGTCCTTGTTACTTGGGCAGGTTGCAGTTAAGGGCCTCCGCATATGTGGATTTAGTATTGCTATGTGTGGGTGTTGGTGGTCTGTGTTTAGAAGGGTTATGTGTTGCTTGAGGTGTAGTACGGGTGTTAACCTTCTCCTCTTGACTGTCTTGGGTGGAGAGAGCATTGCTTCCAGTTTGGCTATGTAAGTGCATCTCTCACAGGTTGTAGTGTTTGATGGTAGGAGGAGAGGGTTGTCTGTGTACATGTGGCAATTGCTGCATTGCCCCAGTATGCCCAGATTCACCAGGTGGACAGGAGAAATCAATGGACGCTGACCCTTGGACATGTCTGTTTTGGTGCTTTTTTTTTTAAAGTACAGGAGCTGTTTTCCCTTACCTTAGCAAGGTACTTTGCAATTATAGGCTGTTTAGTGCCTATGATTAATTTCTCCTTATTAATAAGGAGAGTTGAGTGCTTGTATCAGTTTAAGTCTTCCTAGTGCTTTCCAGCAGGTATTAGAGCAAGTGCTAGTCACAGGGATGCTTAAAGGGAAAATGAAAAAAAATGGTTTATCCTAAACACTGCAGTGTGCACTAGAGAAGTTAGATGTGAAAGTAGGTAACTTAAGTTTTACCTGTCCAAAAAGTTAAGTTTTAGTAGAGAGTCACTATTTTTAAAACAGCAAGATAGATTGAAAGGGGGTGATCACTTTTGTATTCCATTACTATGGAATACAGTAGAATGGTCAATAAATTTAAATAATTGAAGGGGAGTGATTTCACAAAATGATAATTTTGTGCTTACTCATACAAGCCAGTGAAAGCAGAGAGGAAATGAGATATATGGTAAAATTGCACATACTGTGTTAAAACCACCACACACCAGTTCATATTTGAAAGAGTAGCACCACGCAGTATGCAAAGCATGTGTCTTCATCCTTTTCATCTGAGTAGCGGCACATAGTGAAATCTTGTGCCCTCGCTAGGGCCTGATCTGTAAAGATGTGGTGGCAGTATATGCAAATCTCTGTTAAAGTCCATGTCGAACATACAGGCAGCTGCAGTGTCTCTGGCTTTCATTAGGGGCATGCTTATAAGATGCCTGCACATTTTATCCATAGTTGCCATCTGTGTTTAACAGTGCATTGTGTTCTCTCAAAGGTTGTCCCCTCTGGGACCTTACATCTCCGTGACCCGTTAACTCCAGCTCATGCTTCTTGATAGCATTCAGCAAGATACTGTTCTCTTGAATGACAAAATTATCTTGCCATAGTCAAGCTCCTTCAGCTGTCACATGTAGTCCTAGAAAACATAAAGCTTAAGTGATTTACCCTCAATTCCCATTTATTATGTCATAATTATATCTCATGATCAAAGAAGGACAACTGAAGTAGGGATGTAAATGCTGTTGTTATTGGGCATACTACATTAACCTTACAATGAAACTCTCTTTAAACATTGCCCTGCTATTTTTCCTCCTTTTTGTGTATCGTACTATCATTTTTTTCTTTTTACTTGTACTACTCTAATAGATTGTTATTTATTTATTTATTTATTTTACATTTGTTGACTGGGATAGTCTGACTAGATATATGTCCATTTTTAGTGGAGGCCCGGGGAGAAAAGCTCCAGATAACACAGATGGAACATTACAGATATGAGTCAAACACATTTACAAAGCCCTCTGGTAGGTGCTCACAATATAGACAGTATGTAAAAGTATACAAAAACACCAGGTTGCAGCAGGCTATTATGAGCAAGAGATGCGTACAATATTAATTTAAATAAGGCATTGAATAAGTAGTGATTAATCAGGGTTAGTACAGGGACAGATTGTTAACATTTCATTTTTAGCATTTGTGTATTTTCCTGGACTGAGTCTGAAAATGGTTTGCATGAATCAGCACTCTATCCCAGTTAACAAAGATTAAATACATAAAATAAAATAAATGATGTTAATGGTACAAACAATCAGGGCCGGTGTTAGCATTTTGGGGGCCCCCAGCAAATGTCATGTTGGGGGCCCCCTGGCCACTTTCAGTCTAAGTATCACCCTGTCACTGCCACTACTTCTAACCATCTTTTTAGTTCATGCTGCAGGCTTTTAGGAGTAGTACACACAGACTGACCTTTAGCTACAATGATCTTATTACAACAGGCATACATACCACACTGTGTTGGCCCATCTCACAAAGGGACATTTACAGTTACTGCCATTTAGGTTTAACAAGGATACATTACAACAACTCTATGTACAGGACAGAACTAATATGCAATGGAACCCTAAGCACTGGTTACTGTTTCAGCCCACGCCAAAAAAAAAAAAAAAACACACACACCCTCCAGAGTTCCCCTCTGTTTTCCCCATGTTGGGCTTCCCACTTATGCATATTACTTTTTTTCTTCCATTTCTCACATTTTACCTTTTTTCTTCAACTTTTACAAGAAGCCATAACTTTATATATGCTCTAAAGTGCTTTTTAAGTTTATTTTTTTTCTTTTTACCCAATGATGGCTTGAACAGAAGTGATGATTAAGGAAAGAAATTCAATGTTGCTGTTCAGCTTTAGTTTTCCTTCTGTCTTTTCGATATACTTTCTTGACCAAGTCAGCATAGTAATAACCATTTAGGAAATAACTCCATTAAGCCGCTGCCCACAGAAGCTAGAGCATTTCCCAACCTTTTAATCCAAAAGTGGCCTAAACAAAAATTGTGAGTAAGAAAAAAGAATTTCAGTCATTTTTCTTTCAGTGAAGACATAAGTTGTACCTAAGATTTAAAATTCAAAGCTGACAAAAATAGAAGCTCCAAGTAAATTAAAAAGTCAATTGTGAGGATACACGAATCCTGTATGGGAACACTGTCTGCATCACTAATCCTCCCAAAAAGACAGTCACTGCCTATGCAACCCTCTGGTGTTAGATTGGGATGAAAGCAGAGGTTCAAATGGCCACAGTCATGTATTTCAAGTGACTGCTGAAATACATATATATAGCATGCCTACTTACTCTTCGATCCTTACCCCCAAAAGCAACCAGCTGTATATATGCCTGATGTTTGATTGTGAGGAAAGCGAAAATAAATAATGATTGCAGTAATGTATTCTACTTTGCTGCTACCAGGCAGTACGCTGCTCCTACAGGAGCTAAAGTAACTTTCTTTGTATACCTCTGAGGTCTGTTAGAAAAGTAAAGGAAATGATGACCACACAATCCCCAGCACCCACATAACCTATGGTAAATGTCTGTACACAAACATCTGAGCAGGGATGTTTTAGAATGTTTGTGGTTGAGGACAGAGGCTATTATCAGTTTTATACTAACAGGATCATATCATATAACTCCATCCAGGCTAAAGAGTGCAATCTGAAAATGAAAGCATTTTTTCTCCTCATTTTCCTCAACCAAAACAGCTTTTTGGGGTCCCCACAGTCAAGGATGATTAAGGAGCCCCTGTATCTATTTATACAGTCTAGGGACTAGAGGCCACCCGATAACTAGAAGATCTAAGTGTCTGAATGCCTATAACATACATTATGCCTTACTTTTGAAATATAATCACTTGTTAGCTACATTTTTTATTGATACCCAGAAGAATAACACGTGTGTTCCGGCATTATTGGATGTGTGCATTGATAAAATCAGTGATATTCTACACACGCACACATGCACACACACACACACACACACACACACACACACACACACACACACACACACACACACACACACACACACACATCACAGCAATGTTAATTTTGTACTTATTTCAGCAAGTATATTGTACAACACTAGTACTGCTACACAAGATCAGTGACTGCTGTTTAGCAGTCATCAAACAGCAACAGGGATAAGACAATTTTATTTACCTCAGTAAGTAGTAAATTAATACCTATCACTATCCCTGATTTCACAGATATTCCTGATTTTGTCTTATAATGTTATTCTGTCACACTAAATCAAGTAATCAGAGTTTTACACTTATTGTCTAAAAAATGCATGTTGATGCAAATGTGTTATTCTATTAACTTTTTCAAAGTGACGTAGAGTAATATATAAAATGTGCTCCTCATTTTGAGACTTTATTATGCTATTATTTTTATCACTGAACAGAATTCTTCAGCAAAGACATTGAGAGTTATAGTATCAGTTGTTCTGCCAGTATGTATAAAACCCTGAAAAAGAAACCATCCCTGAAGATTAGAAGCATCAGCTCTTCTTAAACTCCACAGTTTGCAATGAGATCGGTCACCCTGGGCTGCTGATCTCTCTAGTGCTTACTTTGCTTATGTTCATTACAACTTTGTCCTAACAGGGTCATATTTCAGTCCTGTTCACGTTAAAGAGTGTAATTGAAAATTAATAAATTTTTTCTCCTTATTTTTCCCCAACCAACAGCAGCTTTTGTGGGGCCCCCATGCAGTCAATGAGGATTAAGGGGCTCCCTGCAGCCACAGTTATTGCAGGTACCTAAAACTGGCTATGTTGTTAATTTTAGTGATGAGGATGTCCACCAACAGGGCTTAACTAGGCTGGAGCATTATATCATTGGTAAAATATTTAATGAAATTGTAAAGTTTGTTACTTGACAAAATATTGTTACTATAACTAAAGATCTTTGAATTTTGAAGGAGATAAATACGAGTTATTGTTACTTACCTAGTTTAAGTATACAAGCTTGCTGTACTAGCTTTTGTTGGTTTGACAGACATGTTACAAAATATCAAGATAACATAAGTTGCAGTGGTTGGGGGCCCCCCGGAACCAGGGGGCCCCCAGCGACCGCAGGGTTCGCTGGTGCCTAAAACCGGCTATGCAAACAATACACGTATATGCAAGTTATTTGCAATACATTTTCTGAGGTCTGTAGTTGCTGTCAATGTGTGCAGCACAATGCCAGTTATTATTATGAAATCTAATCTCTATATGCAGATCTATATGTCTGCTAACTAGACTGATGAAAGATGTATGTGTGTGTGTGTGTGTGTGTGTGTGTGCTTGTGTGTGTATATATAAATATATATATATATATATATATATATATATATATATATATATATATATATATATATATATATATATGCAGCTTTTTGTACTGGCATAGATATGGGCTACCTCTTAAAAGTTGAGGATTGAAATGCTGAGTGATCTATTACTTGAATTCAGATGGTTTATACTGGACAAGCATCAAGGTGTGTCATAGATTGTATAATGATCTAAAGTGGAGGTAGCCTGAGCAGTTCCAGTACTGGAAGGAGCAAATAACTTAACTGCTACTAAACTGTAACTAAATGCTCTCAATTTTCCATCTGCATAGAACTTTTATATATATATATATATATATATATATATATATATATATATATATATATGTATATATATCTATATATATATCTATATATATATATATCTATATATATATATATATATAAGACTGTTCTCTATCTATTATAGCACTTGTTCCTGCCATATGAAATAAACTTAAATATCTGCCTGTTTTCCTATCCCTTAGTATAATAGGTCATGGCACCCATTTCTTGCATGTAAATGTTGTTTTAAATCTATTACTACCAGTAAATATTTGGTACATTTATGTTACTTTAATTTTTCTGTGGATTTTTCAGACAGTCACTGTGTGGTTTTAGAGGAATTCAGCAATAAACAAGATGTAGCAGTGTATGGAAACTGAAATATGCATAAAGATCATGAATCTTCTTCTTTCGGCTTTTCCCAGTTAGGGGTCGCCACAGCGGAACTCCGGTCTGCTAATGATTGGCAGTAGATTTTTATGGTGCCGAGGTGCCAGCCCAATGCCCAACCTTCACCGAAGGCACACCCATTCATGCATGTCTTTCAAACGCCACTCGACCATGGGGAGGACATGCAAACTCCACACAGAAGTGCTCCAGCTGAGAATCGAACTGGGGAACCTCTTGCTGTGAGGCAACAACGCTACTGCTGCACCACTGCGGCTTATTTGCATAAAGATCATGAATGAACTACATAATTCACTACATTTTTTTTAAATTATAATAATGATAGAGAGAAGCTTGTAGTTGCTTCATTGAAGCAAACAGATAAGCTTTAGTAAGCTGAGTTAACTGTAAGTACGCTTTTCATCAAAACTGTTGTTGTTATTGTCAGTAAATCTTCCAGCCAGTAAAATACACAGAATGTAAAATATGGAAACTTTTTGCAACAGCTTTCAGTGAAAATCCAGCACAGCTGTTAAAAAATAAAACTGGCTTCTCAAAATCTGCCTACCTAAAGCTCTGTTTTCATTTGAAAAGTTAATCCATGTCAAAGGATGTACTACCTTTTTTAGACTGTAGTCTCCCCACCCTCCTGGCATTATGAATGCCAAACTGTCAAGCTATCAGAACCAGGAGCTCTTTTAAGGAGAGAGAGAGAGAGAGAGAGAGAGAGTAAGAGATGGAGCAAATGCATACCTCTCAACCTGGAAACAAAAAATCTGGACAAAGACCCATGAAAAATAGGCACAAATCTGTATGCTGATTAACATAAATGTGCATATAAACCATGTAACCTCACACACTCCAGTGGAATTGTGGGATACCAAATTTCAAATACAAACTGAAGAACAAACAACCAAAATATGGCCCCACAAGGTTTGAGTTTCACCTTTGAGGAAAATTGGTTAGGCATAAAATGGCCCAGAAGAATGCCTAGTCTAGTACTTACATATAACTTCACAAATATAGCACTAATTAAAAAGATAATTAAACATTATATTTTAGCCCTAAGAAAAAGTATACAGGTTACCTTTAAATAAACCAAGTTGTAAACTGTTATATTAAATGCATTAATTTACTAAGGCTGTTGGGAACCAAGGTGTAAATCATTCAGTGTGTTGACACTGTATGCTGATCCTCCACCCAAATTGAATCTTACGCTGGGTATTTTCCTTCATTTGCTCAATTCTATGGTACTTAGCATTATCTAGGTTAGTGCCTCTGTGGTCAAATTGAAAATCAATATATCTTTCATAATCACCCTTTGCAAAACTGATAATTCTTTTTTTGAATTTTTTTAATTGCATAACAAATAACTAATTACAAATGTGCCAAAGTAGGTGATGTCTAAAAGTGGAGATCAGCTTCTAGTTTTGGATACCAGAAAAACAGTTTAATTTATAAAATAGCGTTAGCAAATAATGCCCTTACTAAACATTATTGTTATTGCTGCTCTTTTCTCAATAACCTTTATGACTAAAAGCTAAATTACCGTCACTGTCCTTAGCTGTAAAATGATTTAAGGGAGAGTGGGTCTTGAGAACTACATCACCAAGCTAGAGAATTACATCACATATTAATTTTATAAATGAGGAAATCAAACTACTGAGTAAGATATACTAGCAAGAAATTATTTCCAGTTATTCAGGAACCTTATATCCATTAACACATATACAGTGATAGCTGTTCTTGGATAATACTTCCTTCTGTTTTAGCTGTTCTTGAATAATACGTCCTTCTGTTTTACCTTGTAAAGTACTAAGTATAAATAACTTCTCACTTTCTAGTTAATGAATTTCATAATGGGCTTTGGTTCTTGAATATGTTCCTCTGCGTACAATAATCTGATGGCCACATGCTGGCATAATCTCATGACACACACAACTGGCATCAAGCAGACTGAAATATAAAAAGTATACAAAAAGTAATCACTAACAACTCACTAAGTGAAATTTGTCAACAGCCTGCAGGACAAAAAAGGTTGCGCACTGGACACCCATTGGACAGGGGTTCTGAGCTAAGCCTCCTAGACCCCATTCCCACCTCATTCTAATGTTCATTTAAGCTATTATGTAAACACATACACACACACACACACACACACACACACACACACACACACACACACACACACACACACACACAGTCTGCAAGCTGCCTACCATTAAGTAAAAGCCAAAGTTACACACACAGAAAGCTGTCACCATTAAGTAAAATAAAAGTAACAATACCTGCATGCCATTAAAGACAAAGGTACCTGCCACACAGGTGAAGCTGGGATGTCTGCCGTTAAAACACAGTCTGAAAGCTCACACAGAAAGCTGCCGCCATTAAGTAAAATAAAAGTAACAATGTCTGCATGCTGTTAAAGACTGAAAGCTGCCTGGTGCTTGCCATTAAGTAAAAGTAACACAGTCACAGTGAAGCTGCGATGCCTGTTCAGTAAATAACACCTGCCGTTAAGTAAACACAGTCTGTCCCCCCCCGAAAGCTGAAGTTAAGTAAAATAAATAACACAGTGGTGAAGCTGCAATGCCTGCATGCTGTGTTAAGTGTAGTGTAAAAGTAATATACTGACAGAGAAGCCGAGCTGAATATACAGATTTTGAAAAGTAAAGAAAGTTTCTCTCACATTTATCTAGAGAAGCCGAGCTGGGGAAGGGAAGAAAGATGTGCTATGCAAGTTCCGCAAGTAAACTAACGAAATGCAGGCTATCTGTTTGCCTCATGGAGCTGACGTCATTGTGCATGCCTTGCACGTGATGATGTCAGAAGTAAAAAAAAATTAAAAAAGAAAAACTGGGAAATTCAGAAATTAAAGGGGCCACTTGGGAATTCATGGCACCCCAATATTTTGCCCTCAAAACTGTTATTTACCGAGGAATTCAGGATGGTTGAGAAGTATGAATGCCAGCTTTTACACTTACTTTAGCAGTGTGTGCGTGTGTGTGTGTGTGTGTGTGTGTGTGTGTGTGTGTGTGTATAGACTGCAGCTTTGGGATACAAACACAAATCCAGAATTCCTTCTCTGTGAGACTGTGCAAATGCTGTTTGGATATACAATTCAGAGATAGCCAGATTATATCCAGTAAAATATTTAGCTGTTGGTAATGACATGACCAGATAAACTGATGGCTCTATATACCATCTGTCTATTAAAACCAATTTATTTGCATTTATTGTGCAAGTGTACTTTTATATTAAATGTTACCGATTATTTTACTTAATTTTATTTTATTTCAAGTAAAGCACTTTTAATTTAGTTTCAAAAGAGTGTACTGGTGATTTATTTACTTGTATAACAGAATGGATGTTGACTTGGTAACATCTGATCTCTTTGAATCCATTTTTTGAACAGTGACTGATTAAAGCTGGTCTTACCATACACATATTTTAATGGTTATCATATTTTAAGGGTATTTAGTAATTGTGCATTTGGTGTGCCACATTTATTTTGCTGGGGGCCGTGTGATACCATGAAGTCAGGGAAAGGGGTGTTGGAAACATAGAGATATCATTAACACCTCCTGGAAAACACTATCCCTGGGATTCAGTAAACTCCATGCAGGAATAGTGCTATTCCTGCATGGAGTGGTTTGTGTATGTGTAGCCACAGCAGCACACCTTGCATATTCATGAAGGCATGCTGCTGTTTAAGCTACATGGACTCGAACCATGAACCAGTGCAGGGGGCATGTTCAAGTAGTGTACAGACATTGAACATGCCCCCTGCACTCAGAAAATGCCATGCAGCACTTTCTAATCATGATCCTGCATAATATTAGAGAATTTCTCTAATATTATGTCAGTATTTCAGTGTTCGTGGACACTGAAATGAAATAAATGATCATTTCAGTGTCTCTGGGCACTGAAATACATATGGCAGCAGGAAAAGAATGCAGGGGGGGTATGTGACAGGTTCTGTGACGCACCCTCTGCATTGTAAAAGTGCTGTATGACACCTCGCAACCTGCTAAAGCAGGAGACGTGTCTGAAAAGGGACATATCTTACATATTGCCCTCACAAACTTAGAAAGTTGATAAAAAACAGGCCATGCATTAGCATGAATTTCCGAAGGATAGAAGTCTGAAAGTCAAATGTATGCCAATATTCCCTGACAGCAGTCCATGTGGACAAAGGCACAAATAATTGGGGGACAAAACAATAAAAATAGGGACACTACTTAAATATTGCCCTCACACACTTAGAAAAATGGATAGAAAACAGGATATACATTAGCATGAATTTCTGAAGGATAGAAGCCTGAAAGTCAAATGTATGCCATTATTTCCTGATTGCAGTCCTCAATGACTTGTCAGAAAACCACAATACTCACTATATAACATAATAATATAACAATAATATAATAAACATTTTTTTTACATCCTAAGGAATGTTTAAGCATAGCTAAGCGGGTGTACGCATTAAGGCCCTCTGCTTAGCATTGCATAATCATCCCATAGGAGATAAATAAAAATATACAGCTGAAATTGTTAAGCCAAGATAGTGTAGTGGTTAGGGTCCTGGCTTTACATGCAGGCATTCATGGTTTGAGTATAAAAACAGGGAAGTTATTTTTTTATGGGAAAGCAGTGTTAAAATTATGTTTTTACACTTAAATGATGTAGTAACTGCTTTTTGTCAAACAGGGAAGTGTAGCTGGTGTAAAATGGAAGTGTGAGTGCATATAACATGTTAAACCTCCCATGTATACACAAGTTTCCCATACACTATAGTCACTCCCCTTGCCAATGTAAGGAAAGCACATAGAGGGATGTCATTTAAAGTAAATCATATACACTTAATAAATGAAGTCAGTATTCTGATATATTTAAAAAATTAAAAGTGAGCAATGGTTAGCAATTCTCAGCTATGCTTAAAAGGTGTAATCATTGCTAAGATGTGAATGCTAAACAGCAGGTAGCTCAGCTAAGTGGATTTGTGCACTATTCAACAGTGCTGAACAACAACTCCTTTAAGCAGTGTTAAAACTGGCTTAGCGGGTTTGCGCACTGCTTAGTGGAGCTTAACCTTTTCAAAATAGTCCAATGACAGCAAAGGGTGTGAATATCGCACAATTTAAATGGCACAGGTGGGAATACAGCCATAATCTGTTATAGTTCATCTGTTCAAATACAATGGCTGGCATAAGAGAGGGAGTACACTTTTGGGCGCAACACAGGAGTATTCAGGAGTTCAGGGTCATGGCTGGACTCCTATTAAAAAGCCATGAGGAGACACTGCTGCAGGGCCAGTACCAGGGCTCCCAATACAAAGTGGAGGCCTGAGACCATCTCACGTGACCTCGCTAGTGCTACTGGCATCCCCCAGACCAGTGAGCAGGTACGGCACCACTATGCTGACCTAAGCCATAGGAAGGGGGTGCTCTTGCACCAGTTGATCCAAGATGGATGGGACTGGAATGGTCCAGTAGTGTGTAAGTATCACCATCAAGTAGTTTGTAGCAAATATCAGCCTGAGAATGTGATACACATATATGCATAATGTGTGTTTTTCTCCCCCGCAGCTTCAGCAGAAAGGGCTATGAACATCGAAGCCCATGGTGACAGACTGCTGAGGCTGCACCGACAGGCTGGTGAGTACAAATCTATTTTGCAGTATATTGGTCAAATAGTTAAGAAGGAGTACATTGCTTACTGCTAGTAGGTATACTGTTACTGTTTGAACTGAATAAATAAAAAAGGTTGACTGAATAATACTGATGTACAATAAAGACCCTTACAAAAAAACTGTTGTATTTATTCTGGTATGTTATTGTAGACATATATAGACTGTATATAGATTCTTCACAGCAAATATGGCTGTGATAGCCTACATTAACTTAGGTTCATCTGTGAACAAGCTGTTAAGAGAAACTGTAGATAGTGTAGCTGTAAAACGAGATATAAACTAAATGTGAAATATGTACTGCACTAAGCTCTGAACCCTGAATAGTAATATGTAAAGTATCAAAGTGTGTTCCATGCAGCATTGCCTTGTGTTATCCTTTGCTTTCCAGATAGTAATAATCCAAAGGAGTAATGCACAGTACAATAACTATCTGTCATGCATGCATCACAGGATTACAAGTTCAGACTGTCTAATCAAGAGACTATTAGGTAGAAACCAGTGAAAAAAGAAACAGCAGTTTCCAAGTAGCTCATTGTGATGAGATATAGTTTAGTTGTTAATTTTGCACACAGAAACATGGTTCAAATCCAGGGAGTGGTACTAAGATGTGTGCAAATCTACATTCAAGGAATCAGGAATAAATATAAAAACAGTCAGGTGGTGTTAACAGATATTTTCCACACAGGTTTTACAGGTAAGGAAATGTTGCCAGTAGCTGTATGAAGGATATACTAATAAACTGTGTACAACTGTTCAGTTGTCCCATCACATGACTGCAGATGACAGCAGGGTAGGTACATACACTATGCACTCTTCCTGAATCATACCTCTCAACTATACAAATATTCACTGAATGTCGAGATATTTGTCTCAGAATTTTGGTCCATTTTAAATAAAGTAGTGGTGTCATGGCAAATCAGTGGCAAATCATTATAGACTGAAATTAGAAATACACATATAATTAATAAAAGCCATGCAAATGCAAAACCTGTTATTTTACCAACTTTTTAAGTTTGTAAGAGCAATATCTAAATATTGTCCGTATTTATGGGCCTTTGTCACACTCTTATGTATGGCTTTGTCCAGATGTCATGCTCTAAGAGGTTGAGAGGTATGTTGCTGATACATGTCTCTCAAGTGTCACATTGTCACAGCTAGTGGGCACTGCTGCAAATAATCCTGGACACAGATAGGAAACCAGTTGACGTATGCGAGTAGCATACTCACATAACAACAGTTCATGGTACCCCTCCTGTGCCAGATATGTAACCCTGACATGTACGCGTCCCCTCTAGTCATGTACCCAGAGTTGTCACAGTTTACCTCATACTATTCCAGGCTGACAATTTAATAGGTAATTTTGTACTACAGAAATAGCCCCTGTTTTTGGGCCATAGGTAGATGTAAAGTGAGGGCAGACCCATAGAGTATGGGGCAGGACTGTTGTAGAAAATGAAAGCATAAACCCCATCCCTCATCTGCATCAATAATTATTACTGATATACTACAGGTATGTTGTGCTCCAACCCTAATGTTGGGACGTGTTATATTATTGTTAATATGTTTGATTGCTTGCATGTTAACATACCTTGTTCCAATACCATTGTTTGTGGCCTGTTGCCGTCAATGTTACTGGCATGTTGTTACGATGCATACTGTTGTTCCATTTATGCATGTGTTCTGTTTGCTATGCAACTGTTTCAAATCTGTTTTATGGGGTTAATTGGAACACCCACGCATGCTGTTATAACTAATCTTGACATATGTTGTTCATGACTAACCAACATACTTTGTAAAACCTCAACACCATAGCACGTTTGGGAAGGCAGATCCCAGCGGATCTGCCTGTCCCATCTCATCTGGCCTTGGATCCTGACCCCAGCATTTCTGGGACCCAGCCCGGATCTCCCTCGTCCACTGGTCCTGCACCACCTTTGGGTGGAACTGCCTCATGGGACGGGGCCTATTTCCCCCCTGAGAGTGGGCACAGACAGGAGCCTGTCACCCGCAGTCAGGTCCAGGGTTTGGTGTGCAGCACCCCTCAAACTGAGTCTGGAGAGCAGCTGCACCAGATTGAGGGCTGCCTGGCACACCTCAAGGGGCAGGCCACCCCTCCTGTCTGGCCCTCAGCACAGCCACCTTTGGGGCCATGAAGATGCAGTGGTGACTGCCCATGGGTGGGGCTCACAGTCCCACTGTAACCATATGGGTGCCCATGGGCTTAGGATTTCCAACCACCCTCCCCATCAAATGGGTTTACCCTCCCTCATGTGTCATATACCTCCCCTGTCTAGTCTGTCTTGTCTGTCTCCCTACCCAACCTACCTTCCCAGATGTACCTACAATCCTTCCCCAGCATCCTACTGTTACCTTAAAAAAAAACGAAAAGGGCATCTGTCCCAAGAAAAAAAATACTGCCCCATACATAGCTGTCTATTTTGCACACCTGTTGACTGGACACATGTAATCTGGTCCAATTGGCTTGACAACACATTTCTGTTGCCTCACCCCTCTCTCTGGGGTTTGAGTGTCCAAATTCACATTCAAATTCTGTACAAATGCACAGCTGTTACTATATAAGAAATGGACAGCTATGAAACTTCCCCACCCCCTGCCCAGAAAACCACAGTGAAAAACATCTCTAAAGCAAATTTCACACACCTCAAAACTGAGGCGAAATCCTTCAAAGCCCCCGGGCCTGTGGAAAATACGGCCCAGACCCAGAATCCTTTATAAACGCATTCTATGAACACCTTCAGGAATGCATGGATCATGCAATCCCAAATAAAACCAAGACCCAATCCTCCAAAGGCAGACGTCCTGTCTGGTGGACCCCAGCCATAAACAAACTATACAATAGAAGGAGGAAGCTACTACATGATAGAGCAAAATCCCAAAAAGGGAAGGCATCTCTGATCAGTATTAGCAAAAAACTACGGGCACTCATAAAATCGTCTAAGGCCAGCTTCGAGAGAAAAATTGCACAGGACACTAAGGATAACCAGAAGGCTTTCTTTAGTTATGTTAGGAACCTGGTGGGAATTCCCAGATATGCTCAGAATTAGTCCAAAATGACAAAAAATACACCGAGCCCACAGACATTGCCAACATCCTAGCTGACAGGTTCAGTGCAAACATCTCCCCCCTCTCCCCACCAAAAGGGCAAATATCTATCCCAACAGAGTGCTGCCCCCCTGACATCTCAGATACTCAGGTAAGAGCCGCCTCCAAAGCAAAACACAGCATCAATGGGACCAGATGGTGTCCCGGCTGCATCCTACATGAACTCCAAGAAGAGCTAAACCCAAACATAAAACTACTGTTCAATCTTAGCCTTACTACAGGATATGTACCCAAAGAGTGGCGTACAGCAACAGTGGTCCCTCTCCACAAAGGTGGTGCCTCAACGGATCCTGGAAACTATCGCCCCATAAGCCTGACTAGCTTGGTCTGCAAAGCTATGGAAAGGATCATCATGGACCTCATAAATAAAGATATTGAGGACCTACAGACACTGGATCCTACCCAGTTTGTCTTTGTTAAGGGCAGATCCTGCCTCTTAAACCTGGTCGATTTCTTTGAAACAGTCACCAAGGCCATTGCAGGGAAGGTGGTCCACACAGCCTACCTGGACCTCGCAAAAGCCTTCGATACAGTACCCCACTCGGGCATTATAGATAAGCTCACCAGCTTAAATATAAACCCCTATGTCACTAGATGGGTTGCAAACTGGCTCAAGGACAGAACCCGCATGGTTAGAATTGCTGGAGCCATGTCGGACTCCAAACCAGTTACAAGTGGCATCCCACAAGGCTCAGTCCTGGGACCTCTCTTGTTGGTATATATTTCTACGGTACAGCCCAACACGGAAGGACTGTGGCTGACCAAGTTCGCAGATGACTGCAAACTGGGTGCCATAATCAACTCTCCAGCCGACACAAGCATCCTCCAAAAGGGCCTCATAGAAACAGACAACTGGTGCCAGAGCCATGGCCTCAAGCTAAACGCCAAAAAGTGTATAGTCATCCCCTTTGGCAAAAACAAAGTGCCCAAAAATTACCACATAGGTGGTATCCATTAAGTACAGAAGAAGTCATTAGGGACCTGGGGACCCAAGTTGATAGCAAACTCTCATTTGACAACCACGTGGCCAAAGTGGTTGGAAAAACATTTTATACAGCCTACCTAATCATGAAGGGATTCACATCCAGATCAGGGGAGGTCATCATGCCTCTTTACTCATCCCTCATCAGGCCCATAATTGAGTACAATGCCCCTTTTGGGATGTACCTTACCAGACACCTGCAGCAACTGGAAAGACCCCAAAAGTACCTCACCAAGAGGATCACACGCTCCAAACACATGCCATATGCTGCCGGTTAAAGAAACTCCAGCTCTACTCAGTGGCATACCGCCTGCTCAGAGGCGATCTGTGCCTGACGTATAAAGCCATGTCCAACCCGGAATTAATGGACATGCTGCACCTCAGAAAATCCAAATCCCATCGAGCTACGCGCTCGAGAGACTTGAACCTCAGCACTGAAATAAATAGGACATGCTGGAGGGACAGATTCATAACCCAGAGGCTCCCTTCACTCTGGAATAAAATCCCAGTCCAGGTTAGGCAGAGTCCCACATTGACTCTCTTCAAGAGGAATCTTGATGAGTGGATGGGAGATCGTAGGTTTACCCCGGCTATCACTGTTGTGTCACTGTTAGACAGAGGGACAGTATACTAACCTCAAAAAAAGGCATAGCAAAATTAATTTAAAATGGGTGGCGAAAGCCAAACACACTCTGGCTAGGCTTATAAATGCCCTAGGGCAGATAGCATAGTATGAACCTATGAACCTGTGAAACCCTTCCTGCACATCCCTAGTTATCTTTCATATTTTTTTCCCTCTGCTTGTCTCTTTTTCGCCACTTTCCTAACACCCCCCTTTTTTTTTTTTTTTTTAAAGAAATTAGCACTGGTGTAAGCAGGAGTAAGCAGGAGTAAGCAAGTTTGCCCGATGCTTAGTGAAGCCAACACAGATTAAGCATCTGTACGGTTAACCATGTGTTGGCATTGCTTAGCATTGTGCAAACCCACACAAACCCGCTTAAAGCCACTTAAAACTGCTTTAATCACTCTGTCTCCATCAGCCACTGTCCTGCCTAGCAACAAAAAAAAAAAAACAGCCCTGCCAAGTCTTGAACCCGGGGTCCTGTACACCATAGTCAGAACAATGTACCACTACACCATTTGAGCTGTAGGGATTTCTGATGGTTTTTCAAACATATCATGCAGTAGAGTCATTCAACAGTAGGGAAAAGATTCCGTAGAATCAGTCAGGTTTTGTGTGTGTGTGTGTGTGTGTGTGTGTGTGTGTGTGTGTGTGTGTGTGTGTGTGTGTGTCTGTATGTATATATATATATATATATATATATATATATATATATATATATATATATATATATACATATATACACACATATATATATATGTATGGAGATGCGTATATATGAAAAAATATAAATAATATATGTAGAGATATACATATAAAATATATACATATTTCTGATGGTTTTTCAAACATATCATGCAGTAGAGTCATTCAACAGTAGGGAAAAGATTCCGTAGAATCAGTCAGGTTTTGTGTGTGTGTGTGTGTGTGTGTGTGTGTGTGTGTGTGTGTGTGTGTGTGTGTATGTATATATATATATATATATATATATATATATATATATATATATATATATATACACACATGTATATATGTATGGAGATGCGTATATATGAAAAAATATACATAATATATGTAGAGATATACATATAAAATATATACATATAAAATACATATATATATATATATATATAAAGAAATATATATACATATATATATATATATATATATATATATATATATATATATATATATATATATACACACACACTCATAATGCTCAACCTCTTAGTGCAAGAAATCTGGCCAAAGGCTGTTAAAATGGGGGGACAATGGGCCCAAACTAGGGACCTATTTTAAATATTAGTCTTGTTAATGTAGAAAGTTGCTAGAGTAACAGGGTTTGTTTCAGCATACATGTTCTGAAGGATGTGAGGTCTGAAACTGAAAAGTGTATCATGATTTACTGGCAGAAATCCTCAGATCATCACAGTGATTTACCAGAGAAATAAAAATAATGAATCTGTGGAAGAGACCAGAAATATGAGCAATAAATCTAGACATTGTGAAACAATCTGGCCAGTTGAGAGCTATGCTCAGAACCTTTAGTGCAATGAATCTGGACCAAGCCTGACAAAGTGGGGGAAGAAAGCCATGAAAATTGGGACATATCTGAAATACTGGAGCAGATAAGCTGACACAGTTGCTGCAGTTACACCCTCCTGTCTGTTCTAACATATACTGACTGAAATAGCACAAGTCCAACACTCATTTATTTCTCACTAGTTAGTGACTTAAATCCTCACATCATCCCACTGATGTGTCAGAAATACACAACACTTTTGGGGGTCAGACAACAGTACATCTTAAAAATATCTGGACATAACATCACATTAGGGAAACTACACTGAGCTGCTAGGCATGTCACCAAGCAACGTCCAAACTACAGTCAGACTGACAGAACACTAACCCAAATCTGCTATGGGGAATTACACATGTATTTGCAAATATATCAGGCACTACAGGGATGTAACAACACTGGAAAACAGACACCAACTGCAGCAAGAGAATGTAGTAGAATCTAGGATATCCAAAAACAAAGTTCAGCAAACAAAAAGATGCCCAATGCTGAGAGTAAGAACACTTTAATTCCAAAAAACATATAAAAACAAATAAAAACAGGTAAGCACTTTCATGATTGATCACTTCTTCAGATCTTAACTGGTGAACAAAAACATCATGTTTGCCACTCACACACTACCCCTACATATACTGGCCCAATTCACAGTGTAGTATGAATCCTGACCATGGTACCGGACATGTCTCAGTATGTTCCTACAAACATATACAGCAGATAGACCACCAGAAACTGGAGCAGCATGCACAGTCAGATAGAAAAGGAGCCATAACACTTACATCTACCCCCTCCTACACAGGCCAAATAACATTTACACACTACACTGCTACACAGTCCTGACAGTCTGTCAACAATTGCCAGAAATACACAGAACTCCCAACTGCACAGGTACCACAGAATGTCCAGGCTTTGTCCTCATATGTAAGGCCTCTTCCACATAACATGTCTGGCATTCTGATACATCGCTGGGTTGATATCAGGAATGAAGGCACTAAATAATGATATACCATACCTATCGACCTCTTACTGCATGACATCTGGACAAAGCCTGACATAATCTGGACAAAGCCTGACATACTTGGGGGACAAAGGCCCCAAAACAGGGGCATATTTGAAATATTGCTGTTATAAACTGAGAAAGTTGCTGGTGTAACAGGGTTTGTTGTAACATATTTTTTCTGAGGGATATAACACAAATGGATGTTACCATTTACTGACTGCAATCCTCAGGGTATGCTACTGGTTTTACAAAGGCAAAAAATGTCTGAGGAACACAGCAAACATAAGAGCCAAACTCTGGCCATTCTGCGGATAGCCCTACAGTTGAGAGTTATGTCAACCACATAACACTGTCAGACTTAAAATCACACAGAAAATCAATTTCCACACAAACCCTGTTAAACTAGCATTAATCCAACTGTATAACAGCAATACTTACATTCTGTCCCTATGTCTGGAAAAGTCTCAATGATTTTGTTGGGCTGTCTCCACAGTTTTCATTGTAAGAGGTATTTCCAGCTACCCTCTGTGATGCTGTTGTTCACACACCTCCATGAATTCCTCCTCACTGGCAAGGAAAAGGGGCAACGCCCACATGAAGTACTCAATTATAGAAGTGTGTTGCCATGCCATTGGCTATAGGAATAACAACACAGCTGTTCTGCATGCAGTTAGCAAGTGGGGGACACCAGTGGGTACAAAGGCCATCAGCTGTTCATGAGAAATACCTACAAAAGGCAAGCTGCTGCCTATGCAAAACAGATGTATACCCTGCATCTTGGAGAGAGAGAGAGAGACAGACAGACAGACAAACAAACAAACAAACAAACCAAGAGAAATCAGAATCAAACCAACAATACTTGGAAAAAGAAAGGTATGCCAAACAAGTAAGCATGTAATGGAAGGCAGTAGGGAGTATGCAATAATGGGAAAAAGGAAGTTCAACAAATATGTCTCAACAAGACTTGCAGTACTGATATATTGCTGATCAGAACCTATAGCCATAGCATCTGGGTCTGTCTGCAGTGACATAGATCACAGCTCAGGCCCCTGACTCACTCCAGGAAAAGATAGCTCACATATGACTACTACTGGAGTGTGTGTTGAACAATACTGACTGTGACACTGCTAGGCCAGCTACTGGGATGTCATAGATATTCATATGTTACTTGTGAATACAACTATGATATACATGTTTGTCTCAGAAATGTGAGAGATCTATACAGGGTATTTTCATAGTAAACTACTGTTGCAAATGTGTGTGTTGAACTGCATGTGATATACTGAGCTCATACCATTCAACTGTCCAGTGTTATGCACACTGATCATATGCCTGTCTCATATTTGTAGTCATTTACTCATAGAGTTGTATTATGTCTGGCAAATCATTGGTAAATCTGTGAAGACTGACATTACAACATCTCCTTCTTTTTCTTTTGGCTGTTCCCGTTAGGGGTTGCCACAGTGGATCATCTGTTTCCATTTCTTCCTGTCTTCAGCATCTTGCTGTGTCACACCAACCACCTGCATGTCCTCTCTCATCACATCCAGAAACCTTATCTTAGGTCTTCCTCTTGTCCTCTTACCTGGCAGCTTCATCCTTACCATCCTTTTCCCAGTATACTCAGCATCCCTCCTCAGCACATGTCCAAACCAATGTAATCTCGCCTGTCTGGATTTGTCTCCAAACCATCCAACCTGGGCTGACCCTCTAATAAACATATTCCTAATCCTCACACCACAAGTTCCAGGCCAGATGAATTCTCTCAGTTTAATACACAGACTAATTTATTAAAATAAAAAATAACTTCTGCAGTAAACGTTAACAGCAAAACTTCAAACTCTTATACCATTAAGAGCAAGTAACACTTCTCTGGTGTCGCAGGTTTCAGAAAAGCCTTTTCAGAGTACATATTTCTGCTGGTAAGCATACACATCATGAAACACGCCGTATGAACCATAATTTATCCAGACCTGAACAGTTAGCCCTACAAAATCTTAGTAAGAAACATGATATAGTCATCCTGCCAGAGGACAAGGGAGGGGCAGTACTTGTCATGGATTGGAATATGTATAAGGCTGAGGCAGAGAAACAGTTGTCAGATGTCTGTTCTTATATACAGATGTTTATAGATCCAACTCCCAACTTTAAGAAAGAAATTGACTGTCTTCTAGACCTAGCCGTGGAGGAAGGCATCATTAGTCAAACAACTTGTAAACAACTTAAGGTTTCTGATCCCCAATCCCAATATCTTTATTTATTGCCTAAGATACACAAACATTCTACTAATCCTCCGGGACGACCAATAGTATCTGGCAGGGGTTCCTTAACAGAACCTTTATCTGCTTTTCTAACTGAATATTTACAGCACTTGCTACCTCTGGTTAGGTCTATAATTAAAGAAACCACACAATTTCTTAATATCATCCAGGACACACAACTAGAACCAAATTGGTATCTATGCACGCTAGACGTCACCTCGCTATACACCAGCATTCCACATTGGGCAGGACTAGAGGCTATCCAATACTGGCTGGATAGATCAGGATTATACACTCCTGGTTTTAATACATTATTAGTTTATTTGACGGAACATGTGTTGTCCAAAAATGTTTTCGATTTTAATGGGGGGTGTTACTGGCAGGTCCAAGGTACGGTGATGGGAAAATCCTTTACCCCCATCTATGCCGGCCTTTTCATGGGTTATTTGGAGGAACAACTGATATATGATGACAATCATAATATATTCCTGGATGAGATAGATATTTGGAGATGCTATTTGGATGACTGTTGGGTGGTGTGGCAGAGTGATGTGCTCTATGCCAAGGTGTTCATAGAATATCTCAATGAAAACAAATGGGGGATCCAATTTACACTTAATATTGAACATCATAATATCACCTTTTTGGATGTCTCCATTACTAGGCAGACAGATCACACACTTGAAACACAGGTATACAGAAAGTTTCCACAGTATAACACCTTACTGCATGCTTCTAGCCATCACCCGCGTCACATCATCCATAACATTCCCAAATGTCAATATCTATGCATTAAGTGGATTTGTTCCTCCGAACAATCTCACAGGCCCTGCCAATATGATCTTACCCAAAGATTTCTCAATAGAGGCAGGCAGAATCTTTGAATCAGGCATGAAGTTTTGTTGACCAACAGGACAGAAGTCAGTTATTGCAATATAGGGACCAAACCATTTCCAAAAAACAAACCTCACAACCGATCAGGTTGGTAACCACCTTTGGATGCAACACAAGTTGGTTTAGAGACATTATTAATAATCATTGGGATATTCTAATGGCCCATGATAAACTAAGTAATTGTCTTAGACCTAGTTGTTTATTTTCATATTGAAGAAGTAGATCCATTAACTCACATTTTGCACACTATAAACATCATACTGAGCTGACCAAACAACAAACTACTTTGTTTGGAGATAGACTGTCAGGCTGTATAGCCTGTGGTCATTGCCATGCTTTTAAACATATAGTTAAAACAAAAGAGTGCACTAGTCAAAACACATCTAGTGTTTATGAAATCAAATGTTTTGGGAATTGTAGTAGTGATTGGGTAATCTATTTAGCTACCTGTCTTTGTTCTGCGTTTTACATAGGGCAGACATCAAGACCTTTCAGATTTAGAATTAGTGAACATCTAAGTGATATCAAGAACCATAGGTTATCCAATGCACTATATAAACATACTTTGAAACACAAAACTGCTAAGTTCACATTTACTATTATTGAGAAAATTGAATGTAACAAGACATGTAAATCAGGATGGCATTCTTTTTTAAATCAAAAGAGTCAGGATGGATCATCAGGTTAGGTGCACTATACAGTCCTGGCCCGAATGAGTTAAGCTAATTTGCTTAATTACTTAAATAATTAATGGATGATTGTAATCAATTTTTCTGACTTTTTTTCTTATATAAGCATGTGGAATTGTCTATTCACATTAATGGACTGAAGAAGGCTATTACTCAGCCGAAACCGGTTTGCTGCTTATGGATTTTTTTGGGTTTGCCTTAATAAATATATTTCCAGATTTATTTGCAACTTCTCCTGATGCTGGATAACTTGTTTTGAATTCTACATTATGGTTTAATCCGTGCACCCTGTCTCCTTGCGTGTATTTGGTTTGGTAAGCATACACTTAAATACATACATTTAATCAATTAAAAATCATCCAGTTAAGAATTCACTAAAAAAGCCAACTAACAAGGTTAACTTTTAAAATTCTTTTTAACCTTCTTATATTAAATGCTTCCAAGAGAATTCCCTATTCAAACCTCTTGGAAACATTGTATCATATTTTAAAATAAATGTTGCTTCCTTCCTTCTTAAACGTTCCTTCATTTTTTCATTAGTACTAAACCTAGTATTTACTTGTTCCAGAACAGTTGCCTGTAACCCCTGTGGGTCTCCATTATGGTGTTCCTTAAAGTGCATAGTTACAGGACTCTGAAATCTCTGCATCTTGATGTCCCTTACATGCTCTTTTAATCTTGCAGCAAAAGTTCTCTTGCTTTCCCAATATAAAATAATCTACAAGGACGTTTAAAGTATATATAATCTTTTCACTATTGTAAGTGAAGCTGCCTCTTCTATCAATTTTTTTTTCCGTTAATGCTTTCAAAACTATCAACTATGTGTTTGCATACTGTGCAACTGTCACATGGAAAAGTTTCATATCTCACTATATTATTTTCTATATTTTTTGGTCTCTCAAATTTTCCATGTACTAACATGTCCTTAGGACTCCTGCCTCTTTTATATGAAAAACAAAGTTTAAGATTTTTAGGCAGGATTTTTCTTTCTGTATATGGGACCAGTAATACCTAACTATTATTTCTAAAATATTAGAAATATGAGTATACCTAGAAACAAAATATAGCTCAATTTCCTTTTCCTCTGCATTCTTTATCTGCATTATTATGTTCTGTGCTTTATTCACCTTTTTATTCATTACTTTATTATACCCAACCATACTTTCTCTGGCTCATAGCCCCTTTCTATAAGTATGTTAACTGTATTTTGAACTTCCTTCTCACATTCCTTCCTGTCACTGCATAAACGTTTAACCCTGACCATTTCCCCATAAGGAATGGAAGAAATAGTGTGGGGGGGTGACAACTAGTTCCATGCAACATAAAGCATGGTTGTCCCATTTTTCTAACTATTTTAGTTTTAAGTTTACCATCTCCTTGCCCTTCTGTTGTAATATCCAGATAATTTACTGTCTTTCCTTTTTGTAACCCATCAAACTTGATCTCAAACCTGTTCACTTGCAGTTCTTGAACAAACTTTTCCACCTCTCTATAGCCACCCTTGCAAACAAAAATCAAATCATCATTGTATCTGTAAAAATGAACAACATGTTTTCTAAAAAAGTCATTCCTATACACATGTAGATTTTCATAGAGACCTATAAATAAATTAGCATATGTGGGGGCAAAAGCTGCCCCCACAGCTGTCCCACACTTCTGTTGATACAGAGAGCCATCAGATTCAAATATATTATTTTCCAAACAGAACAATGTCAGTTCTATAATATACTGTGTACTGGGGCTTTTCCCCAGAAAAAAAATCTATAGCATCTATCACTATAAAAACATGTTCTTCTGCCATACTATTTCTTTAATTTATCCAGAAAATCAAAACTGTCTTTGATACATGAAGGTAATTGTATCACCTTTTTTAACAAAATTGATGCAAAAAACATCCCAAATTATGGGTTACATAATTGCAAGCAGATACAATGGGACAACCTGGAGGATTAACCTTGCTTTTATGTATTTTAGGCACACAAAAAAACTTTGCCAACTCACTGCTTTTATTTAAGAACGTATTTTTAGCATCTTCGTGACTAAAATAATTTAGTCTAACCCCTTTCTGTATTAATTCTTCATAGTTCTTAACCATCTCCTGATAAGTTAAGAAACCTACTTCATCATAGATTTTGTCATTTTCTAGATGCTGTAAACACATATTTACATATTGTGTGTAATGCATTATTACTAGTCCCCCCCTTATCTGCAGGATTAAATATGAGTTCCTTTCTTTTCCTTAATTTTTTTAAAGTGACAAGTTATCAAGAACTTACAAAATAATCATGATATTGTCATCATTTCAGCTGACAAAGGGGGTGCTGTGGTGGTATTGGATTGGCAAGACTACAACCAGGAAGCTCTCCGACAATTATCTGATGCTAAATATTATTCTAAAATGATAATAAATCCGACAGTTAAATTTCAAAAAGAAATTTTTGAATTTCTTTCATATGCCAGAGATGCTTCCATTACTGATTCCAATCTCATGCATCAACTTTCAGTACAGGATTCATCCAATCAATATATATATTTCTTGCCCAAAATACACAAGGATCCCATACACCCCCCAGGTAGACCAATTGTATCAGGCAGGGGATACTTCACTGAACCCCTCTCTCTTTTTCTGACTGAGAAATTGAAACCTTTATTGTCACTTATCCGTTCACGCCTAAAGGATACAACCAATTTCCTTCAAATCATTTCTGACACTCAGCTTGAACCTGAATGGCGCATGTGCAATTTAGATGTAAGCGCCCTATACACCAACATACCCCATTCTAGTGGATTAGAATCCTTATCCTATTGGTTGCAAATCTCAGGTCTTTACACAAGTGAATTTAACGAATTTCTACTGGACATGGCCTCATATGTCCTGAGCAACAATGTTTTCTTCTACCAAGATGTCTGCTACTGGCAAACCAAGGGTACCGCCATGGGCTCTTCCTTTGCACCCATTTATGCCGATCTTTTTATGGCTTATTTGGAGAAGGACCTCATATACAACAGTAGTAACAATATATACCTTGAACATCTTGACATTTGGCGACGATACCTTGATGATTGCTGGGCTGTATGGAAGGGTGATCTTGAAGGTCTTTTTGAATTCATTACATATCTCAACAACAACCGATGGGGTATACATTTCACTTTACATTATGATTTTGACAACATTACGTTTCTAGATGTATCCATCCACAGATTATCTGACCATACCCTGGGCACCCAAGTATTCAGAAAACACCCTGAATATAATACCATATTACATGCTACCAGTTTTCATCCCCCACACATCTGCAAAAATATTCCCAAATCACAATTTATCAGACTTAAACGTATTTGTTCTGATAATATATCTTATAGTGAACAAAGTAAAGATCTTGTCAATCGATTCAGGAATAGGGACTACAAAATGGGCCATGTCTTCGATGCTATACACCAAGTGGGTCATATGGACAGGGAAGACTTACTAACCTATAGGATCAATCAGAGTTTTCCCAATCAACCACTTAGATTTACCACCACATATGGCAGAAACTCAGACAATGTTATTCAGAGCATACAAAGACATTGGAATCTATTACTATATGATACTGATTTATCCTCTATTATTCCGAATCAATGTCTTTTCTCATTTAGGAAAGGTCGAAATCTGGGCAGCACATTTAGTCATTACAAACATGGACACTACGTGGACAACCCTGAACCACTTCAAACTACACTCACAGGTTCAATTCTTACGGGTTGTTATCCTTGTGGACATTGTACAAATTGCAACAAAATTTCTAAAACCAAAGAATTCACCAGCAGAAATTCTTCCAGTGTTTATGAAATAAATTTTTTTGCCAATTGTAGCTCAGATTGGCTAATTTATTTAGCTACATGCTCATGCGGAGCATTTTACATAGGCCAAACATCCAGGCCACTCATACTGAGAATTTCGGAGCACATCAGTAACATCAAAAAAGGCAGAATCAGTAATGCCCTATTCAAACACCAGGTATCACATCCCTCAGCTTCTTTTATGTTTACCATTATTGACATCATACGGGGTAAAAAATCCAATAAAACAGGTTGGCATGAATTACTTAACTCAAAGGAGAAAAAATGGATTGTTAAGTTGGGTGGTCTTTTTCCACCAGGGTTGAATGATAAGTTTTAGTCTAACCCAATCAGATTTTTCTGCAGTCTATTTAAAGGAAAGCTTGGAGCATGCTCAATTCACACTGAAGAAGGCTGTGTAGTTAGTACCAGCCGAAACCGGTCTGTGTATTTCTTTGCTGTCCTATGTAACAACAATAAATTACTTATTATTGGGTTTTGGTTTTGCTGGCTCTTCTTTTTGTTTTTGCATCATGTTCTCTTGATCCGTGCAATTGTTTCCGTGCAAACAAATTTTTTTCATATCACATTCTTTTTATGTCATATTATATTGAATTTCACTTCTAAAAAACTTATCACACTCTTGCTCTATTGCATAGTTTAACATATGATGAAATATTTCAATTTTCTCACACTTAAAAGGAGGCATAAATTTGCTTTTATAAGAAACGCCATTAGTATCAAAATTACTGTAAGCATTGCAGGGACTTTTCTTGTAATTCTGACATAGAATGCAATGTTTATAGTAATTTTGATACAATGCAACTCCTTCTGACCTTCTCTGTACTTCTCCATCAACATCGCATCTGTAGTGCTTTTTCCTGGCATGAAACCATAATGCTGATCACTAATCATCACCTCCCTTCTTAACTTAAATTCCACTTCACTTTCCCATGACTTCATGCTGTGACTGATTGCTGTTATCCCTTTGTAGTTAGTACACCTCTGCACATCATCCTTATTCTTATAATTGGCACCCAAACACTTTTTCTCCACTTCTCATGCATCCTCTCACTTTCCAAGATTTCATTAAACAATCCGGTTAAAAACTCCACTGCCATTTCTCCTAAACACCTCCATGCTTCCACAGGTATGTCATCTGGACCAACAGCCTTTCCATTCTTTATCCTCTTCATAGCTATCCTTACTTCCTCCTTGCTAATCCATTGCACTTCTTTATTTACCATACCCACATCATCCAACCCTCTCTCTTTCTCTCTCTCTCTCTCTCATTCTCTTCATTCATCAGCCCCTCAAAGTACTCTTTCCATCTGCTCAACACGCTGTCCTCGCTTGTGAGTACGTTTCCCTCATTATCCTTTATCACCCATATCTGCTGCATATCTTTCCTAGCTCGGTTCCTCTGTCTAGCCAATCGGTACAGGTCCTTTTCTCCATCCTTAGTGTCCAACCTTTCATACATCTCTTCATATGCCTCATCCTTAGCCTTCACCACTTCTCTCTTTGCCATGCACCTCATCTCCTTATACTCCTGTCTACTTTCATCATCTCTCTGACAATCCCACTTTTTCTTTGCCAACCTCTTTCTCTGTATAATCTCCTGTAGTTTCTTATTCCACCACCAGGTCTCCTTGTCCTCCTTCCTCTCTCCAGATGTCACACCAAGCACCTTTCTAGCCTTCTCCCTTACTAGCTCTGCTGTAGTTACCCAGATATTCAGTAACCTGTCTTAACTCTTTCCTGAACTCAACCTCACAATCATCCTTTTTCAGTTTCTACCATTTGATCCTTGGTACTGCCGTCATACTCCTCCTCTTCTTAATCACCAATGTCATCCGATAGACCAACATTCTATGCTGCCCAACTACATTTTCCCCTGTCACCACTTTATAGTCTCCAGTCTCCTTCAAACTGGCCCTCCTGCATAGGATATAATCTACCTGTGTGCATCTTCCTCTACTCTTGTATGTCACCCTATGCTCCTCCCACTTGTTAAAATACATACTCACCACAGCCATGTCCATCGTTTTTGCAGAATCCACTACCATCTCACTTTCTGCAGTCCTTTGCTTAACACCATACCTACCCATCACTTCCGCATCCCCTCTGTTCTCTTCACCAACATGCCCATTGAAATCTGCTCGAATCACCACTCTCTCTCACCCTTGGGTACAGTCATCACCACTTCATCCAACTCACTCCAAAATTTTTCTTTCTCATCCATCGCACACCCAACTTGCGGAGCACATGCACTAACAACATTCATCATTATGCCATCAATTTCCAGCTTCATAAACATCACTCTATCCGACACTCTTTTCACCTCCAAAAACAGTCTTGGCATACTGTTTCTTCAGGATAACCCCTACACCATTTCTCCTCCCATCCACACCATGATAGAACAATTTGGACTCACCTCCAATACACCTAGCCTTACCCCCCTTCCATCGGGTCTCTTGCACACACAATATATCAACCTTCCTTCTGTCCATCATATCAGTTAGCTCTGTCCCCATACCAGTCATATTGCCAGCATTAAAAGTTCCTACCCTCACTACCACACTCTTTGCCTTTCTCCTCTCTTCCTGCCATATGAGTGTCAGATATCCTCCAGGATATGTCTGTGAATGAAAAGGCTACTGTGCTATCAAATGACAAGTGTGTCACTAATTTTGTCCCATTGCCCCTCATGCATGTGTGGCGTCCTCCAGATGTCCTGCTCTAACAGGTTGAGAGGAATGACTGAGCAGCAAGAGTGCAAATACAGTGTGCCATACTGACATAGAACAGAAATGTATATCAGGTATTACCTGTGCACATGTATGTATGAGTAGATGTACCTGGCCGCCTCATAACAACAGACATTGGATGCAAAACGTCAGGTAAATAAGCTGTACATGTTGTACATGTGTGTAATCTTAGTTTCTATGCATCCAACAGAGTTAGATTTGTACAGCTACCAGTTGTTGCATTGTCCTGACATAGACATGGGTACTAGAATAAGCATGATTACCAGGTTGAAACTGGAGAGGTGTCCAACTGTGTTATGACCTTGTGTCCATGCCTACTACAAACAACTATATGACCACCTACATAGCTGTTTGAACTCAGCAATACCTTACTTGTAAAACCTGCCACGACCAAGGTAGAGTAATCCCCTTTGCTGGACAGCCGCAATACACAAACCACATAATTGGTCGCTATATTGGCAGTAGAGGGCAAAGTAGGAGCAGGCACCAACTTGGCACCAAGTCAACCTTTGTCTGAATGAGCATATAAGGTCACAGGTGGATTACTGTAAGGCTAACTATGAGTACAAATTGTACACATCCACCAAAGGCAATCACAAGGCCATCTTCACATATGTCTGCAATCTCAGAGGCAACAACCCAACCCACCCTGTAATGGTGGTCAATCACACCACATACACACACACCATAGCCAATCTGCTGCAGACAGGTTTAGGGCAAACATCACACCCCTGGCTCAACATCAGTGTAGGAGGATATGCACAGCACCCGCACCCCTCCCCTCATCATCAGGGAGCAGGTGCATACTGCCTAATCAAAGTCAACAAAAGCAAGTCTGCATGGGACATGATAACATTTCTGTCTGCATCCTACATGAACTCAGGCATATGCTTCCAGCTTCATTACACACTGTATGCAAGCAAAGCCTGAGCACCATTGACATCCCATCTGCAAGGAGGACAACCACTGTCATCCCTCTACATAAACATGAATGATGAATGCTGGTTTATGCAATGTACTGGCCCTCATTGGGGGAACATGACACATCAGGGCTAGGAGTGCAATGCAGATTCATACTGTGCTGATAGATAACAGCGGTATGATGTGGTTGTAAGTGGTGGCTAATTGTAGACAATGTTGATGTGCTGGCTCTGTAAATAACTTTAGGCAATGTCTGAGGTCCTGTGATGTGTTTCCCTGTTTATGTCTTCCAGGTGGCATGCAGAGGCAGCCAGCATATACTGCAGATGAAAATGCTGCTATCACCGATGCCATAATCCAGCACCCATGAGGTGCTGTTCGGCTGTAGCTGACAAAATCTGCTGGAGCGGACTGCCCTGTAGGACGACCTTGTCCACAGAGTTAACACCATGGGTCACCATGGCCGCACATATGATCAGGTCAGGCATCGGGCAACTGACCTGATACGTTGTGCCCGGCAAAGGGCTGCTGCCATGGCCAGGGGCCGTACTACTACAGGTAGGGGTCCAGCCACACAGGCCCCATTTACAGCAACAGAGGAGCTCCTTGCCAACCGTGGGCATCCCCCATACAACAGCCAACACAAGAAACACAAATCGTGGAGGTGGGTTGCATCCAGGCAACAGGTGAGGAGTGTCCAGGTAAGGCTATAGTGCACATCAATTTAATCATGTAGCAGTCATACTGTCTTCTGTAGCATATCTAGATGCATATGTCAGTTCAACTGCATTTGTTGGTGGGGTTTAGTAATGCACGCAAGTGCACATCATTGGTGAAGGACTGCAAATTGTGTACTATCAGAGCCTGTACTGTACATGTGCAGAAAAGTAGCATTCATCTTGTACCAATGCCAAATGTGAGTCTGCTGACAATATCTCTCCCCCACAACTACATAGGTACCTCTGGTCTGGATGTGAGACTGCAGCCTGAAGCTGGTGAGTATGTGATTTTCCTGTTGTGGCTCACCAGTACTCCAGGCTTGTTAAGGTCATGCATGTGACCATGCACACAACTGTTACTCTCAGCCACTTTGCGATATCTACATGCTCACTTGTGGTGGGGTTAACCGCATTGTATCACAGTGGTCATCACAGGGGATTATATTCAGATGTCACACATCTGTAGCATACCTCACAACCTGTCAATGCAAGAAATCTGGACAAAGACTGACAGAATGGGGGACAGAGGCCCAAAACTAGGGACATATTTCACAAATTAGTGTTATAAAGTGCATATAAATGGTGTACATACACCTGTTAGAATGCCAGGCATTTGTGATATACAAAAATGAGAGCACAATAAAACCTTTCATGTGACCTATAACCTGTACAATTCAATTGTAAAACAAACAAATATGTTAGGAGAACAATTATGACACATAAAAAACATACAAGAAGCTAGATGCATACATGTGCACAGGCTGAAGCTAATACTGTATTGAAGCAGCTTTTGATATAAGTACAGCATTACATCTTCTTGGGTACACACCTGCCATCAATTACAGAGACTCTTTAACAGCAAATAAGAGTCAGCTGTCCTACCAGGATTATCCTAACATTTATTCAGTTGCCTGCTACAGCAACAGCCATAGTTCACATACAGCTTGTTAAACAGCAAAGGGATCTCATTTGTGAAAGGTATCAGCCCAGAGAAGGGTACACACACATTTCCACACATTGCATATACCATGGAACACAGTGAAGACAGTCATTAAATGGTGGTGAAAATATGGGGCAACTGTGACATTGCAAAGAACTGGACATCCCTCCAAATGTGTGCAAAAGACAAGACCCACACTGGTCAGGGAGGCTGCCAGGAGACCTACAGCAACACTACAGGAGTTGCAGAAATCTCTGGCAAGTACTAGTTGTGCACTACATGTGACAACAATTTCCTGTATTCTTCATGTCTGGCCTATGGGGTAGGGTTGGAAGGTGGAAGCCTTTTCTCACACAGAACAACATCCAGGTCTGGTGAATTTCTCAAGAAAAATACATCAGATCTCCCAAAACATGTGGGGAAATGTGTTATGGTGTAATGAGACCAAGGTTGCATTTTTTGGCCACAATACCAAAAGGTTTGTTTGGCACAAGAATAACACTGTGCATCACCAAAAGAACACCATCCCCATGGTGAAGCATGGTGATGGCAGTGTCCTGCTTTGGGGTTGCTGTTCATAAGTTGGAAGTGGGCCTTTAGCCAAGGTGGAGGGGATTAGGAACAGTTCCACATACCAGTCCCTTTTGGCCCAAAATCTTCATGTGTTTGCTAGAAAGCTGTGGATGTAGAGGAATTACACCTTTCCACATGACAATGACCCAAAGCATACATCCAAATCCAAGAAAGAATGTCTTCACCAGAAGACAGTCAATGTTTTGGAATGGCCCAGCCACAGTCCACACCTACATCCAATAGAAAATCTGTGGGGTTCCCTGAAGAGGGCTGTGCAGAAGTGATGCCCATACAATCTGACAGAGTTGGAGGGCTTCAGCAAGGGAGAGTGTACAAATATTGCTATCAAGATGTGCCATGCCGATACACACCTTCCCAAGAGGACTGACTGCTGCTATGAAATCAAAAGGTGCTTTAACAAAGTATTAGTTTAAGGGTGTGCACAGTCATGCAACCAGTCTATTGTACATATTTCAACTTCTACATGTTACCCCTAACCGATGTGTTTGTTCTTCAATTGGATTGCAAAGGTTATAGGTCACATTAAAGGTGGGAAATGTTATCACATGATTTCTGTGGTCTCGTGTTATATATCAGACAAACCTGGCTTGTTAGCAGGGGTGTCTACACTTACAATTTCCACTGTAAGTTGTTAGTGTAACTGGTTCTGTTGTATCATACATGTACTGCAGGTTTTGAAGTGTGAAACTCAAAATATGTCATTAATTAATAACACCAGTCCCCAGATCATCCCAGTAAAGTGTCAGACAAACACAGGATTTATGATGAACAGACTAGAAATATGAGTCACACATGTAGACATTCAGCGACACTCTGCACAGTTGAGAAGTATGTTCTTTAGGAGTTACCACTGTGCTATAAAGGTAAACAGCAATTATGTGTACATGGGTGCAGAGTGTGCTACTTGAAGGATCATCACCTACTAACACTACTCACATATCACAGAGGTGTATATAAGTAGTAACATTAAGTGGAGAGGGCTGCACTGTATGATGTTGATGGCCTGTCCTGGGTGTGTATGTAGTGGTCTGACTGTGTTGTGAATGTCACCAGTTGGCTGTTGTGAGGTCTGTGTAATGCCTGACTGCCACCTCACCCGTATGTGTGTGTGTGTGTGTGTGTGTGTGTGTGTGTGTGTTTGTGTGTGCATGTGTGTGCATGTGTATGTGTGTGTGTAGCAGCAAACTTTATAGTGCAGGTATTAATTTACATATGTTGTCTTCCCCCCACAGGAGGACATGGTGGTCGTGGTCCCTCCCACTCAGAATCTGATGTAAATGTCTCTGCAAACTCTGACAATGATGATGGTCATAGTCAAGCACAGATGGGGATGTCAGGGGTCTGAATCTGTGCCATCAGTTGGCACCCCACAGTCATCCACAATATCCCTGCCCACAGTCACAATGCCCACACATGCCCTATCCCCAGCAGCCACAGATGATGGACAATTGGCAGGTGGTGGCATGGAAAGGCCAGTGTGGTGACTATGGCAGGTGTGAGTGTAGACACTGGCCATAGCCAGAGTGCAGGCAAGGTCCCACACAGGTGGATGGACAGGGATGCTTGCAGGAGGACTGCTGCTCATCAAGCTACTGTCGCAAGTGCCACAGCGGTTGTCACCAGACACATGTTTCAGGCTGTCATGGATGCACAGGCACGTAGTGAATGCAACACCAGCCAAACACTCAGGGTGTTGGATGCAACTCTTCCTGATTTACACGGCAACATACATGACCTTGTTGAGGCCACACATCAAAATGCTGAGATCATGAACAGACGGTAGGGTGAGACCTTGGCAATCCATGACTGTGGCATGTCTGTGCTAGAGGGTGTAGTGGGAGATGGGCATCAGCCATGTAGATGTAGGTCAGCACGAACATCAGCTGAGAGTCTACGGGGTTGTGCACCTTCACACTCCCATAGTGGCAATGACACCAGCACTACCGAAGGGGGGTTGCTGCCCACATTACAATGGAGCAGGCCATGGGCATGTGGTCCTGGACAGTCCTGTCAGGAACATGGATCTAGCAGACAGCAGTCACTATCAGGAAGCAGTATTGCATCTGACCTTGGGTCTGGTGGTGCCAGTGAGACCCCTGGCAGGACCAGTTCCCATGTCTGTGGCTGGAGATGGTAAACTGGACATTCTGCCATGTACGGTCCACAGAGGTCCAACATACCCTTGTGTAGGGCAGCCACATGGTGTGACTGTGTGCATACATACACACACACATCTGTATCACAGGCAGGTCACCTCCAGACACACACAGCACCTCTGCATGGCCCATCTATAGGATACCACTCCAAAAACACGCACACACATGATGTCAACCGTATGGCCCAGGCTAGGCCTCTGGTAAACTCACACTACATCCTGCCCTGTAATCCATGCCATCAATGCAGGGACATGCTAATATGGGTCTGATGCACAGCGTGAATATAGTACAGTATAGCTATGTAATAATGTGTAAGGTGCTGTCTGCTTGCATTTGTTTTTGGTACACATAGAGGTGTATGTACCTTATTATCCATGATGCATTATTGTTGTTAGTAATACTGACTGAATGTACTCTGACATGCTGTATTCTGTTTGTGTTCTGGGTGTCTGTGTGTCTGCAGGCTTTTGCCCTGCAGACATTACCAACATGGAGTATGGCAGAGTGGAAATACACCAACCATGTCATAGCCAAGGTACAGCTTTATATGTACATTTACCTGGTGTGTATGCATGCAATAGTGAGTGAGGGACACTGTTGTCAGTGTGACCTTGCATACATACCCCATATCACAGACAGGTAGCTTTCAGACATATGCCCTCAGTGTTGTGTAGTACCACAGGCTCATACATACAGAACATGTTACTGGAGTACTGTCAGTAGGTCCCTCACAAGCTTAGCCATTAGACTGACTGCAACAGATTCACCTGTCAGCACCTGTTTCCCCTGACATTTCTTTCCCATACACTCAACTCTGATGCAGTTGGTGAGGGCATGCATGGTACTGTGTATGAAAGGTTTGTGGTATGTATTCCTGAGTTCACAGGGTGGAACAGGGAGACAAAATGGTGTATCCTTTGCATACACACAGTAAAGACTGACACAGGGGATGTGCATACAGTAACACAAACACAGTTGGCAATAGACAGATTAGTAAGCCTACATATCCACTTTAATGTACTATAGTGCTACATACACATGATGTACCCCACATAGATTATATATGTGGGACATAACCCACTACCTCTTACAACATGTAATGTTGTGAATGCCTTCATGGATGGTGAAATAACCCACCAGAAATAGCAAATGGAGTCATCTATTGCTCCTACAAGCCTGGACAAGTGTTAGGGGGACAGACATTGTATCAGCATGATGTTTCAGTCAGGTATATTGGCATGTGTGTCACTACACTAACTGTGACCTCTTTGGCAACAATATCACACACATGGCCATTGTTAAGGGACACAGACCACATATAGGAAGCAAACATCTGGATATTCCGTAGACATCTGTACAGATGACTGGTGTGGTCTGTACAATGGCTTAACATGCTGCATGTGAGGCAGATGCCGTTAACATGCTATATAAAGTAATGCCATCAGGGGGTGGTAAACAGGCATGGATGGTACACACATCAAAATGGTATAATCCACACAGGATATGATTCTCACCCAAACATACATGCACACACACACACACACACACACACACACACACACACACACACACACACAGTTGCCAGTATTGAGATTAGAACCCCTACCTATCTAGTTATTTCCACTATAGTGTTAAGCAGTTATCAGATGCGCCATGGAGCTTATATGATTTCACCTTGTCCCAAGGTATTTCTAAGGTGAATAACATCAGCAGGCCTTGTGAAGTAGGGTGATGGGAAGTGTACAGGGTGGTACACATGCAGTTATCAGATGCACCACAGAGCTTATATGACTTCACCTTGTCCCAAGGTACTTCTAAGGTGAATGACATCAGCAAGCCTTGTAAAGTAGGATATCACACACACACACACACACACACACACACACACACACACACACACACACACACACACACACACACACACACACACACACACACACACACACACACTTGCCAGTATTGAGATTATAACCCCTGCCTATCTAGTTATTTTTACTATAGTGTTATGCAGTTATCACTTACTGGGCTGACAACCGGCCAAAGGTGCTAATAAGGGGAATGACATCAGCAGGACTGATAAAATAGGACACTGGGTGGGAAACTTATCAAAGTATTTCTTCCTACAAACATACACACTTACACTTATACACCCACTTGCCAGATCTGAGAGTAGAACCCCTGCCTATCTAGTTATTTGTACTATAGTATTATACAGTTATCACATGCGCTACAGAAGTTACTGGGCTGACAACTGGCCAAAGGTGTTGATAAGGGGAATGACATCAGCAGGACTGATAAAGTAGGGTACTGGGTAAGGAAACTTATCAAAATACTTCTTCCTACAAACACACACACTTAGACACACACTTATACACCCACATTTGATGGATCTCAGAGTAGAATCCCTGCCTATCTAGCTATTTTTACTATAGTGTTGCACAATTATCGCATGTGCTACAGAGCTCACTGAGCTGACAATTGGACAAAGGTGCTGATAAGGGGAATGACATCAGCAGACTTGATAAAGTGGGACACTGGGAAGTATTGTGGGTGGGAATGGCCTAAAATTGTTTCACCTACAAACAAACACACACTCCCTCACTTTCACACACACACACACAACTGTCACACACACACACACACACACACACACACACACACACACACACACACACACACACACACACACACACACTTGCCAGTATAGAGATGAAAACCGCTACCTATCTAGTTATTTGCACTATAGTGTTATGCAGTTATCGCACACTCTACAGAGCTTATAAGGGTGATAGGTGAACAATGGTACTTCTAAGGTGAATGACAGCAGCAGATCTTGTGAAGTAGGGCAATGTGAATTGCACTGAGTGGGAACAGTCTCCTAATACTTAGACCTAAGGACACACACACACACACACACACACACACACACACACACACACACACACACACACACACACAGGTGATGTGATATTATAACCCCAACCTCAGTACTATTACACAGTGGGGCTCACCTTTTATGCCAGCACTTGCAACTGTTTACAACTGGTATGCCACTGTCCACAGCAGGACATCACTGTGTGCCATTCAGGGTATCCATGTGTGTGACTCACTCTGTCTGTGTCACCCAGTCTCTCTCTCTCTCTCTCTCTCTCTCTCTATCACTGTCTGTCTCTCACTTACCCACATCTATGTGTGTGTATGCTTGACATATGTTATATGTTGCCCATATATATGTCTGTGTATCACATGCAACAGATGCAGATATATCCCATATGGGTAGGGTTGCCACCTTTTAACAAGGGCAAAGTGGGACATGGGGGTGTGGTCAACAGGGTAGAGGTGTGGCCAATATGACACTGGCCACACCCCCACCACGACATTACCAGAGTTGTTAAAGGAGATGCAGTATTAGCTATGGATGCAACATTATGACATTACAGCATACTGAAAACTCAAGCCATTTAAATGAAGTGAACTATTACTGCAAACACACACTAATCAGTTGTAACAATAAATAAACTTTAAAGGAATAAAAAACACACTAATCATTAAACAGACACTTTATTTAAAAAGTAAAATTCATAAACCAACCATTGCTATTCAGAAAGAAAACTTAAAAAATCTACATACCACATACAAGCCAAGTATAAAATTAAGACTTATTGTCAATTAAAGGTAAAGCAAAGAAAAAACACAAAACTACATACCCTAGTACTACATATGCACCCTAGCAAATTAATGCTAAACAAAGAAACACAAAATTACAAACTTCACCCTAGTACTTTATACTGCACACTAGTACAATAAATCACTTTTTTTTAAAAGTGTATTTTGAATTTGATTTTATGGCTTGAAGAAGGGCCCGATTTGAAACAATATTTGAGTAAAAGTCACAACATTTCATCCGGTAATTTACACTCATCATTAGTTCAGCTTTTAACAAGTCCACACTACATCGGTTTTGCACATCTGTCCATTTACATTTCACCAATGAAAAAACTCTTTCTGCAAATGTGTTTGAGGGCGGTATAGATAAAACCCTAGCAATTACCGGATAGAGTGTAGTCAGTTCAGGCCCTTCTTTGAAAAGCTTCAGCCACTTCTCTCCTGGGGTCAAGCTTGTGTTACATAACTGTTTGAGAGAGGGCCTAATTGCCAAGTAGTCCCTAAAAAGATAATCTTCATCTACATCCTGCAGACTCAGGGCAGTGGTCACATTAAGCAAGTCACTGAAGGCAAAGGGCTCATTTAGAGATAATTTAGATAGTGTAAACAAGTAGTTGCTTTCAGTATAATCAAACCACTGCTCCAAGTATTTCACTGCTGTCTCCAAGAACACAATGAAGTCTCTTTTCAGTTTGTTAGCAGAAGTGCTGTCTAATGTGCTCATAAGTGCCCTAGGTTTCCCTCCAAAGAAGGCACCTTCAGCTCTTGCCTGCAGTTTTTGCTTCAGAGGGACCATTACACAAAAAGTTTCCATGGCAGTAAGTGCTGATTTTTCTAATGTACTTATATGTTCATTAAAATCAACAAGAACAGCACATAGAAAGTGCAAATAGTACTGGTGCAGCATAGGCAATTCATTCTCACCATGCTCATTAGCTGAAAAGTACTGCCATATCTGCCGGGGGTCTCCTCTTCTCCCTGAGAGAGGAAATAGGACTGGAGCACTGGGAGATTTTTCACTACTCTTTCAATGGCTGGGAGTAGTGACAGCCACCTTGTTGGCACATGTCTTAACAGACTCTCAAATTCCATGCCACAAAACTCAAAGAAGTCTTTCAAGTCTCTGGTCCTTGTGGCCGAACCTGAGAAGTGGCTGAAAAGTCTCATTACAAATGCTTCCACATCGTATGGTAGTTGTGCTGCAGCTTTTTTGGCTGCATTGTAAATGATATGGGCAACACAGTTAGCCTTCTGGAGTGATGGACACTTTTCTTTTAATCTGGTATACACACCAGATTTCTTCCCATAGTTCACATTGGCATTATCAGCCCCATAAGCTGAAATATAGTTCCAGGGCAAGGAGTGCCTTTCCATAATGTTGGAAATTTGCTGTGAAATAGCCTGTGCAGATTCATCAGGGTCTTCATAGAAGTCCAAAAGGCCATTCACCACCCCTTCTTCTTTAGAAAAATACCTCACAACAAGGGGAAATAATTTTATGTTCAACTTGTTGGAAGTATCTGATGAAATTGCAAATGACGTACCTGTTTTTTGAAGGTCATGCAGGAGGCATTCCAATGAGTGTGGTCCCAAAACATTTTTGACTATGGCTGCAGCCTTGGTTCTGCCACAAGATAGTTTCTTTGCAGTGTCTGAGTCACTGTACAACTGGCTGGCCAACTTTACTGCACAGTCCAAGCTGTTATACGAAATATTGTGCTTAACAGCATGGAAAACCTCAGAGACTTCTGCTGCAATGATCCTAAGTTCTGGTCCCTCAAGGTTTGCATTCCTTGTCCACTTTGTCATCAGGTGAGTGGATTTAGCTTGAAGAATGGCAGTCTTATGTTGTTCAGTTGCCTCATGTCGTGCGACATCATTTCTTCCACCGTGGGTCACTAGAAATTCTCTTGCAGTACCTGCAGAATGCTTTGACATCAGTGCATCTCTCGATCCAGTCAAATTCTGTTTTCCAAACGTCCTGCCACTTGCACATTCTCTTGCTGCTGGTTGACTGTGATGAAACTGCTGCTCTCTTCATGCTTGAATCTGTACTTACCTGATATGCAACATATTTACCAACACTGTGTTAGTAGGGTTCAGTAACATACTGCTGCACAGTACAAATGAACTGGTTTAATTGGCACAAAAAACTGGCTCGAAAAATATTGGCACATGAAAGAACTGGCTCGAAAAACATTGGCATGCAAAAGAACTGGTTTGAAAAACATTGGCACATGAAAGAACTGGCTCGAAAAACATTGGCAAACGAAAGAACTGGCTCAAAAAACATTGGCAAACGAAAGAACTGGCTTGAAAAACATTGGCAAACGAAAGAACTGGCTTGAAAAACATTGGCACATGAAAGAACTGGCTCGAAAAACATTGGCATGTGAAAGAACTGGCTTGAAAAACATTGGCATGTGAAAACTGGCTTGAAAAACATTGGCATGTGAAAGAACTGGCTTGAAAAACATTGGCATGTGAAAGAACTGGCTTGAAAAACATTGGCATGTGAAAGAACTGGCTTGAAAAACATTGGCATGCAAAAGAACTGGTTTGAAAAACATTGGCACATGAAAAAAATGGCTCGAAAAACATTGGCAAACGAAAGAACTGACTCGAAAACATAGCCACAAGAAAGAACTGGCTCAAAAAACATTGGCATGCGAAAAAACTGGCTTGAAAAACATTGGCATGCTCAAGAACTGGCTTGAAAAACATTGGCATGCAAAATAACCGAGGAATGGAGCAAAAGAGTTTACAAACAGTTTGAAAAAGGTCAAATAGTAAATGAGGTAATGTAGGGGGCATTTTGGCCATTGGAAACTAACATTAATACAGCTTGTAGAAAATTAAATGCATTATTTTTACCACTGAACATGCCCACCTCACCCCACCCCTCAAGACAAACAAAGTTAACCACATTCACTGAACCAAAAAACACTAAAATGAATGAGAATGCACAGTGGATACCATAGACCTGCTTTAGCTTTTGACCACAGCAGTTAAAAGAAATGTACGGCACTAATTTACACAGCGCAATGATCTATTAATGAACATGCCCAACAGCAGCACTGGTCGTAATCGGACTATAATGAAAACAGTACACAAGTATGTTGAAGACATCACTAAAACACAAAATACAAACTTTGCTACTTATAAACGCAAACTACCCTGTAACAACACAAATCCAAACGCAGAGCTGCTGTTAGTCGAGGTAGGAGCTCACGCTAAAACATAGAAGTAAAACTCAATCCAAAGAGAAGCGTGACATGTTTAAACAATTTGCTAATTTCTATGGATATACTTTTCTGAATTTCTACTTTCATTTTATTGCCTTTTGGAATGTCACGCTTCTCTTTGGATTGAGTTTTACCCTGTAACAACGACATGGTTTAGCACAATCTCAAATACATTGCATTAACTTCTGAGCATCCATCCACAAAAAAAAAAATAAATGGGAAAAAAGTCCATAAACATTTTAACTTTTAAAAATACTTCTTGCAAGAGAAGTAACAAACTACAATGTACAGCAGACTCCATGGGCTCCTTTTACCTCAAAACAGCAATTAATCCAGCACAGCAATGCAATAAACAGGCCCAAGTAAAAGCAACACACCCATATTCACATTACAAGCAAAGCAGTACATTTTAACCTTATTAAAAATGCATAATAAATTAAATGCACACATTTACAAGTATAAATGAAAACAATCTTGAAACAGCTTGTGCAAATTGGCAACATGTACCTACTAGAATAATAAATGAATTACACTAAGTGTTAACATTCCCCTCAAAAGGTAGACTTGTACCACATACACATGGACTTGCAGGAACTAACAGGAAAAATTACCTAAACAGTATATCGTAACTTCCTGAAAACAGCATTAAATTGCACACATTTCCATACAAAAAAGTGCAAACTATGCTTGAACATTTCCTATCTGCAAACAGACAATACCCAGAAAAAGCTATGACAATAGAAATGAGTCACACTAAATTTATATTTCACTGCCCCCCAACAGAAACAAACAACTTCTATACATAGTTCAGCCTTTTAAAAGTAATGCTTCCAAATCATACCCCCAAGAATAATAACAATTATATACATTCAGGTTTTATATCTTTAAAACTACTACTCAAAATATCAAAATAACCACTGCACAGATTTAAATACTGCGTACTGCACCCACCATCTACCTCTAAGCATTAAAAAAATTAAACTACAATATATTCCCATTTTAAACTAGTACTCAAAAGTCTCAAAATAACCGCTGCACAGATTTAAATACTGCATACTACATCCCCATCTACCTCTAAACATTAAAAACTTAAATAAAGCACACTATTCCCATTTTAAATAACTAAAGCCACAAAATGCAATTTACTTACCACTATCACAGTTATTTCTGGGCTAACTTGCTTCCTTCCTGATAGAATGGCTAGATGTTTTTTCAAGCAGTGGCTGGGCTGGCTGGCTCCCTTGCTGGTTTCTTTCCTGGCTGGCTGGGCTGGCTGGCAGGTAGGCTCCCTTGCTGGCTTCTTTCCTGGCTGGCTGGGCTGGCTGGCAGGCAGACTCCCTTGCTGGCTTCTTTCCTAGCTGGCTTCAATCCTGGCTGGCTGGCTGGGCTGGCAGGCAGGCTCCCTTGCTGGCTTCTTTCCTGGCTGGCTTCAATCCTGGCTGGCTGGCTGGGCTGGCAGGCAGGCTCCCTTGCTGGCTTCTTTCCTGGCTGGCTGGCTGGGCTGGCAGGCAGACTCTCTTGCTGGCTTCTTCCCTTGCTGGCTTCTTTCCTGGCTGGCTTCAATCCTGGCTGGCTGGGCTGGCTGGAGATAGAATAATCAGATCTCAATCGCAGCTGCTATAGAGCTTAGTGCTCTACAGCTGCAACCTTTATGGGGCTCTTCTGAGCAAGTTCCCGCCCCCTCCAACCCCTGCAGCCAATTACTGTGCTGCATTACCACCCGGACCTAGCAGGGAATCCCTCTAACTGCAGGTCCGGGTGGTGACGTAGCCGCATTGCTGTGGAAAAACCAGAAGTATTTTCGGCTTTTCCACGGCAATTAAATTATTAGCGTTTCGCGATCGCTAAAGGGGGAAAAATGGGACTTTTAACGTCCCACGCTTGGTGACTGCGGGAAGCGGGATGAGAGGCCTCAACCCGTGAGTGTCCCGCTGACAACGGGATGGGTGGCAACCGTACATATGGGCCACCTACAACTAACTGAGGGTAATCCTGTCTGATGTGTGTGTAGGGACTTCTTCTTCTTTCGGCTTTTTCATGGTTAGGGGTCACCACAGCGGATCACCATCCACTCATGATTGGCAGTGGAGTTTTATGGTGTTGAGTTGTCAGCCTGGTGCCCAACCTTCCACAGGCACACGCATACGCACACACTCACACCTAGAGCCAATTTTAGTGTGTCCAATCCACCTACGGCATGTCTTTGGGATGTGGGAGGAAACCGGATCACCCAGAGGAAACCCATGCAACCACAGGGAGGACATGCAGACTCCGCACAGAAGGCACCCCAGCCAAGGATCGAACTGGAGAACCTCTTGCTGTGAGAGATGTGTGTGTAGGGACTGTTAAGGTGTATATAGCTGTTTGTATGCACAGACATATATACACAATACAGTCATATAGTCCAATGTGGGTTGCAACATGTTCTGTGATTCTCTAAGTATAGGAGCATGCCCAGTGTGACCTTTTATAGTTCGAGTGGGACTCCATTCCAGAGATAAGTGTACTCCGGTCCGGGGTTTTGTGCTACAGCCATACCTCTCAGAAGTACACAGGGCTTTCCTTGGGGTACTGGGCTTGTTTAGCAGACATTTTTTTCTGACATATCTGTAGTTTGACACTGGAATTTATTGTGTCATTACCTAGTGGCAGACATCCTCAGATCATCACAGTGCTTTCCCAGAGGAATACTAGCTGTTTGATGCATAGACCAATATTATTAGGCCAGCTATGTACATTCTTGCCCAACAAGGCCAGTTGTGAGGTGTGGCTACAGCCAGTTGAGTCATGACATGCTGTGTAAACAGTCCAGCAACTTGGTGATTTACTAGCTAGGGATCTCCTACTTGTGAGATGTCATATTCTGGTGTGGCCATACCTCTCATCTGTACATTTTTTGGCAGATTGTCCAGGTGTTTTGACTAGAAGTTTCATCCAGTCTACGTAAACTTGTGTTTTTATGGCAAGTTAGTTACATGTAATTGTAGAGTGATGTTACAAAATAATGACAGACATTACTGTTTCAGACTACATAACCTTCAGATAATTTCCGCTACTGTAAACCCCTCATCCTACCAACTTTCTCAGTATGCAAGGGTGATATTTGCAACACAAGCCTATCATTGTGCTTTTGTTCCACTTTTATTTCTGCCCTTGTCCAGACATCTTTCTCTCAGAGGTTGGGAGTCATGGGTGTGGGTACAGAGTGCATTCTGCTGTGCTGGCATGTCCATTGTATGTAAAAGCAAACATAAAAAAAGAATTATTAAAAATAACCACTGGCAACAGTACCACAAAGCACTATATTCACAAAAGCCTTAGCACCTCGGCTACACAGCCTTCAAGAAGTCCATTATATGTGTAGTATGTTCCACATAGCACTGTGACTTCCAGTTATGTCAGTGGCAGAGCAGTAGGTGTCATTGACATGCATAATTTTTGGCAATGTAGTTATCTGTACATGGCCCTGTCAAAGACAGCACTGTACCTAGGGCACTACAAGACGAAAGCCAGGAGAACGTGCTGGCCAGATCCTGACAGTATTAAACACACATACACATAGCTTATTGACCCCTGCATATTGTGGACAGGCAACATGTTTTCATGTGCATTGGGTTAGCCCTGCCAATGTGTGCTATGCTTGCTATTTCCCTGCAAGCATACATATTACTGCATTTCTGTGGGTATATGGGGGGGAACACCTGTCAATTGTACACATTTGCACAGACTGCGCTGATATTTGCTTTAAATTTTGGTTTCATTTAACATACTATTGTGCCCTGTCTTGGGGACTAGAGGCATATCAGTAAAGACCACAGGTCAGATTGTAATGGTATACATTTGAGTTTCAGACTTCTTACCCTTTATAGCCTTATTGCAACTGCGAGACCTGCTGTACTATCACTGTGTGAGTCTGTAGGGGGGTAATTCAACATTGCTGCCATTTGTGGGCCTTTGCCAGACATTTCTCTCTGGTAATCTACAGCTGACTTGCTGTGTGGGTCTGAGGGGTGGGTATGGGACCCGCACACTGACATCCATGCCTGTGACCTATGACCCCTCCAGTTAGTTGGCCCCACACATATACTGCAGTGGGAATTTGCCACCTTGGGTACTACTGCATAGTGTGTGGAGGCTAGTATTGGGCAGACATTTCCTGGTGTCCCACATAGCTGCCAGTTGTCTGCTGCTATTCCCAGTAGACCACCCCATTCCCTTGCATGCATGCAGCATTAGCATAGATATGCTACCAAAACATACTAATCCATTCATTTATTGTTAAGAAGACTGACTTACTTTGTGCCTGCAGCAGTTGTGAGGATGGTGCTTGAGGGCTGCCTATGTTGGATGCATACAGTACACTGCCTATACATGGTAAGTTACAAGTAATGTGATGTGTGTGTCATCCATTTTACTGTGTGTATAAGTCAGAGAGAGGTGTCAGCCCCTAGGTTCCTACAGTGTCAGTGTGTGTGCTATGAGTTGCCTCTTTGCCAATGCCTGAGCATACTGGGTACACCTCTGTCTGCCTACAGGAGCAGGCTCAGGGCCCCCCTCCTCTGAGTCACTTTGTGCTTGCCGGGACCTTGGGAATGGTGGTGGGCTGTATGGCCCTTCCCCGTGCTGTTCCTGCTGAAGCTGTTTCTGCAGGATCATATTGTGTAGCATGGCACATACTATGAACATGTGTGCACATGTGGCTGGAGAGTACTGCAAGGCTCCACCAGATATGTCAAGGCAGTGGAACCGTGACTTGAGCATCCCAAACACACCCTCTATGATGATCCTGGTTTGTGTGTGTGCATCATTTTGGCATTCTTGTGTGGGTGTGTGTGCATTTCTGATGGGTGTCATCATCCACGGCTCCAGTGCATAGCCAGCATCCCCCACCAGATGGCCATATGGGATGCCCCACTGGCAAATGCCTGATACAGCTGTGACAAATGACAGATGTGGGAGTCATGATAGTTTCCAGGGATGCCAGCACACACATTCATGATAATGCCCTGGGCATTGCACATGACCTGGCAGATGATGGAGGGAAAGCCCTTGCAGTTTATGTAGATGCTACCCTGTTCATCAGGTGGTACTTTGATGTGGATGTGCGTGCAATCTATTGCACCAAGTAGCTCTGGGTATTCTGCTACATGGTGGAAGAGACGCATATTGCTGGTCCTCTCCTCACAGGTGTTGGGGAAGTAAATGTGTTCACCTGCATGTGGTAGCATGGCATCCAGGAACTGGTGGAGTACCCTGGATGCAGATGCTTGTGAAACCCTCATGATGTCCCCAGTAGGTCTTTTGGAAAGTACCTGTAGCTAGTATTCTTAGGGCTACACATACCTTGGTGTCCACTGGGATCGGTTCCCCTCTGTTGGCTCTGGGTCTAAGTTGAGGCTGGCACAGCTCGATGATTTGCTGCAGTATGTCTCTGTCCACCCTGTAGTGGTCTACTATCTCCAGATCATGTAGCCCCTGGTAGGTTACCTTGAGTCTGAACACTCTTCTCCTCCCCCTTGGTCTGTAGCGGTTGTCAGCATTATTCTCCTTAGCCTCTAGCACATACTGATGGATCAAAGCAGTGGCAGCCCCTAAAATTTTTCCAGTTAAAATTCACCCTTATGTGTACACCAATGGTGCAGATTTTGTGGGAAAAAAAAGACTGTAAGGTGTTTCCATATTTTATACTATTGTGCTATAGATGCTGCTTGTATGATTGGCTGAGTCTGGTGCATTCCAACTGCTAGCTATGTAATTTGTACTTGATTGCATTTATTCTGCTATTTCCCTTTTTTACTTTTTTCCATTCCCATTTCCTCCTCTTTTAAGCCCCAAGGCAAGCAATGCAAACCTGGTGTCCAAACAGTTCTGCCATTTCAGGTTTTTGTTTTGTTTTTTTGTTTTAGACCTGGTGCATGCCATGCAAACCCATTTAGCTAATGTAAACACTGAGAAATGGCCCTCCCTGGATGTGAACACACTTTATTTCATGGAATGAGTCAATACAGCCTCAAACACACCCCTTTGCTTAGCTGTGTTTAGCTAAGCTTATCTGGGGGCCATGGAGCTCCAATGTGTTTATACCATGCATGACAAACCCCCTTTTCATGACTGCTTCTCCTCCTGCTTACACGATCATGTTATAGCACCTACACGGTTAGGTGCAGTCTGAGACTTAGAATATTTTTGTGATTCAGTAAATTTCCCCTCATTTGCATACCCCACTGCCTTAGTCCCTAGTTACTGCACTACACCAGAGCCTTTCATCCTAGCAATCACTGTTCCCTGGTATTGTTTTGATTCTGCATGCCATAGACTATAATGGCAAAATGCAGATATCCTTTAAAATTATGATTTCACATTTTTTTTTGGCACAATCCTGTTTGCCCTATGCTTAAACGTCTGAGATTGGCCAAAAAAAACTTTTATTTTTATAAAAATGAAACACTTTTCCATACCAATGACCATATATTTGGGCATTGGCATGCCTAAACATTATAATACATGCTTTTATTTGAGCTGTCATGCCTCTGTTTTAATTTTTGCAGAAATGTATTTGGCTAGTAGCCCAATACATTTCTGCAACTAACGCTATTCTTGCACGGATGCCTGCCTGCCTTCTTGCTGAATCACTAATTCACCTCATTTGCATGGTTTTCACCTGCAAATGAGGTAATTAGCATTTTGCAGTGGTGTCCATGCAGGAATAGTGTAAGCAGGCTCGTGCACATCAGAACAGTAGTTTACTGGATTGCTAGGCAGCCATGTTCCGTGTTTCTGCACTGAGATTTCAGTTTATTGAAAACCAGTGTGTATGTGTGTGTGTGTGTGTGTGTGTGTGTGTGTGTGTGTGTGTGTGTGTGTGTGTGTGTGTGTGTGTGTGTGTGTGTGTGTGTCTGTGTGTTGTGTTCACAGTAATCTCTGACAGGTTTCAGTTAGTGGAAGGCATTGTGCCTCACTGGTAATATCAAGTGGTGATGGTGCAACCCAGGCTTTAGATGTTAGCACTCAAAATGCTCATTGGAAAGCAGTGAGAGCGAGAGGAAGTGAGAGAAAGAGAGAAAGAGACCTAGAGGGTCTGAGAAGCAGGGAGAAACCATTAATTTGTGATCCAATATTGTCTGAAAACCTAAAGTTTAGATAAGTGAGTCAGTGAGACGAAAAATAAACCGCTCCAACTGAAGAGTCCTTGGTTAAAAATTAGAGAGAATAGATATCCATCATTACTAAAACAATTAAGTAATTAACTAGCCATTTAATGAATCAAAAACCATCAGAGTTTCTTCAAGCAGCAACATAATGTGCAATGATTTCAAGCACATATACACTAGACAAATACATTTCATTTAACTGATATCATATATTTAAAAGAATGAATAAAATAAATATGTTTAAACTGTCTAATAATCATTATATAATGTATGTAATATAAAATGATGAATAATATTTAAAACAATTTATGTATAAAAATATATATAGATAATTATTGATGTATACAAATATGAATATAAAATGTGTACATAAACATATGTAAATAAATATAAATATAAATCCTAAATTCAAAATCTAATATAAAAACGTATTTAAATATTAATAACTAAAGCAAATTTGTTTGAATCCTAAATTGAATTTAGGATTTATATTTATTTACATATGTTTATGTACACATTTTATATTCATATTTGTATACATCAATAATTATCTATATATATTTTTATACATAAATTGTTTTAAATATTATTCATCATTTTATATTATATACATTATATAATGATTATTAGACAGTTTAAACATACTTATTTATTTTATTCATTCTTTTAAATATATGATATCAGTTAAATGAAATGTATTTGTCTAGTGTATATGTGCTTGAAATCATTGCACATTATGTTGCTGCTTGAAGAAACTGATGGTTTTTGATTTGTTAAATGGCTAGTTAATTACTTAATTGTTTTAGTAATGATGGATTTGATTATATAAGCTCACAGTTTTGTCTTGATGTTATGGTCTGAGGAAGCGTATTTGAAATATACTAGTCAGTTAACGCTCTAAAAATAAAAATCTATTATCTATAAGTGAGTCAGTGTGAGACACTGAGTGTGATAATTTTGTGGATGCAGTGAAAAGAATTAGATTAACATGTTTTTTAACTGGCAGCAATGAAGTCTGACAGAGAGAGAGTGAGTGAGAAGTGCAGTGGTATCCACATTTAGAAGAAAGATGAATATATATATATTTACCTGTTTTGAAAGGACTTGAAGTTCCTTTTGATTTTGGTCAGAGGCATAAGAAAGGAGAAGGCCTTACTCCAGATGGGCTTGAAGAACAATTTTCCCAGTAGCTTTCTATGACGTTCCTTTTGATTTTGAGCAGAGGCATAGGGAAGGAAAAGAAGGTCATATTCCACCTAGGCCTGAATAATGCTTTTCCAAACAGATTTCCAAGCCCTGGTGGTAAGGAAATATAAATGATTAGAGAAGCAAGATCTGGAGTTATTTATTTTACTCCTAAGATGGTTTATGTGCATTATCATGAAGACTGAGGGGGTCACAGTAGAGGCTGAAATATTTAAAGTTAGACCTGACTCTAACTCTGTGTTTGTTTTAGTGGGATAGTAAGGGGGAAGGGAAGAATATGCAATAAGTCTCAAGCTGGTACCAAATAGCATTGTTTTTGGTTTGCCCCAGTTAAGGACAAGTTATTTTATATTCCACCAGGTAAGACTGGCATGCATATACATAAACAGGCCTATAATGATAACTTAATACATATTGAGAATCTAAAAATAACAAGGTTAGCTATGTAAAGGAAAATATTGCAGAGAGATGAAAGTCAAGGGGGTGAAACAGTGATAAAGATGCTGAAAAGAAGGAGCCTAAAATCCATCCCTTTGATATGGCAAGGAGTATAGGAGCATTTAGGGGAGAAATTAGGGCTGAGTTTGAAACAGAAAGATGAACTGAAAAATAGCTTAGGAGCCACTTAATTGTAGAAGTAATGTGATGAAGAAAAAGAGACGATCCAATTGTTTGGATTTTGGGAATGTATGTGGACAGTGACCTAACTTTTGACCAACATGTGTCCATTGTCACAAGAAAGCCCATCCATATTACACAGCTTATAAACAAAGGGATTGTACCTAAATCTAGGAGTTGTATTACCCCCCCCCCACCTTTACTCAGTCCTTATTAGGCCAGTCATTGAGAATAATGCCCCCTTTTATATGTATCGGTCCAGGCATATGAAACAACTGGAATGCCCACAGAGATACTTTACTAAAAGAAAACAATGCTTAGAAAACATGCCCTCAAAGTCATGTCACTGTACTTGGCATCCTACAAACTGCTAAGAGGTGACCTGTGTTTAGCACACAAGACACCCTCCAACCTAATACTGCTGGGTTTACTGCACATCAGCAAGTAAACTGGCATCAGAAATAATCTGTCTAGGGATCTAAACCACTTCTCAATATCAACAGAATGGTTTAGGTGGACATGTTTATCTCACAAAGGATACCACTGCCCTGGAGCAGACTCCCCCATCCATGTAAAACAAAGCTCAGCCCTGTCCATATTCAAGCACAACTTAGATTTATGGACGGGAAACAGAACATTTACGCCATAACTGCCCCTTGTACTACTAATGGACAGAGGCAGGTCCTATTATCCCATGCATGTGCTCCCTCAAATTATCCATGGTACGATCCCAGTTATTCTCATTATGACCATGAGATGGGTAAGACCAGTCCAGCACCAAATGTAATAGGTTAATTCAACCACCAAAAAGGAAACTGGTTAGGCTTAAAATGGCTCACAAGGGCAGTTAGCTTACTATTTACCTATGAACCTATAGGAGAGGTAGTAAGTAGATTATGGTTAATTTGATGAAAGGTATAGGTCAACAAATAAGGCATCTATGAGTTGGCTTAAATCTATGGTGATAAGGCTGGAGTCAGAGAGGTTTAAGAGGTAAGCAAGAGTACGTCTACAATGAGTAAAACGTTTGTATGATATAGTGAGTCTGCTGTATTTTGTAAGATATTACAAAGTTTGCCTGTAGATGGCAAGTGCCAGAAGTAGGGAGATGCATGTTTAGTTGGCAGAGGTGTTGAGATACTTAAATATAGGATTGAAATCAAAAATGGCTTCTTTCCATATAGTTTGGAATTTACTGTGGGGGGGGGTGAAGATTAATATAGCAGATGTAGGATTGTGTCTTTTCTGAGCTTAATGTGGATAGAGTTTACAAAAACAAGTTGTTAGAACCAGAGAAGCAATGGTTGAAATGATTGTTAAGCAGCTTTTCAGATTCATTCAGAGATTATTTTGAGGTAGAAAGGTGGATAGAAAGGGTCTGTGAGGGTGACAAATATGAAATGGAGGTATTAATGGAGGGAGAATAAGTAATGAATTTAGATACAAAGTACTCAGCTGAAAAAGGTGAGATAGGAGATATGGATTTAAATTTACTAGAAATGTTTACTAAAGACCAAAATATCTTTGTATTTTCTAGAAGATCATACGGTTTGAATCTGCAGAATTCAGCCTTTTTTCTTTTGATCTTTTTAGTTTGGTTCTTGAGAGAGCTTACAGTGTGATCCGGATGAGGTTTACTCTTTTTCCACATTTCCATACATTGTTCATATTCTTCATGAGCTCTATGAGTGAAAGTGTCAATAAGGATTCCCAAGTTACATTCCTGTAATGTAAAATAAGAAGGAAGAATTCAGTCTGTAGGTTAAGAAGGATGGCAAAAAACATCACGCTGTTTTGGGCTATTGAATAACTCAAAAATGTGACAAGCAGGTGCTGAGCAGTTCATTTATGAAGACATATTTAACTCAGATGATTGGTTTCTGACTGCAAGCAGAATCAAAGGTAGTTTATCTTTTGCTGGGTATTTGAGGATAATGGAACATTGGGCACTAAAGTTAAGACTCACTACAAAGAGGCCATATGTTTATATAGGTTAGCTGAACTCAATGCATTTAACAGGGTGTGATTAGGATTAAGCGTGGCTGACTTGTTCATAAGACATGGTAAGCCAAGGTCAGCAAGGAGATAGCAGATCTTGTATAGAAGGGCTTCTAAAGTTGACATTTAGGTCACCAAGGATGCATAGGTTATCTGTTTTGCAGAAACGGGTGAATTAGAGTTTAGAGAACATTATGGAAATTATTTGGTGAGCAATGAGGCAAAGAGTACACATGAGTAAGCCTTATTTGTAGGTCAGGATGAAGAAATAAATACATTTTTATGCCAATCTGGATAAAAATCATATGATTCTGAGGAGTTTGTTTTAACCAAGTTTCACATATGGCATCAGTGTTTACATTGCATTGCAGAAATTGTGCATGGATACAGAAATCTTTGTTGGCAATCTTGCCAATAATTAGTAGTCATAACTTGAGTATGAGATTTTTGTGTGAATTGGTGAAGTTTGCAGTGTTGTTGGGGAGGAGGGAGGGAGGGGTATTGAATTTAATTCTATATCACCTTAAAATAGTAGTAGGAGTGAGAGAAGGACATTGTGGAAGATATTTTTGAAGTGTTTGCCAAAGATCAAATGAAGCAAAAGAAGAGAAAAGAGAGGTTAGATGAGTTGGGAAGAAGGTGGTGTGCTACACTGTAGGAAGAATTAGATATCTGAAGAGTGCAGTAAATTATAGTATGACTGTAAGAAAGGGCTGGACTGAGAGGAAACTAATATCATCAGGTGTAAATAATGCAAGAAGAATAAGAAAATGAATGTAATTTACAGAGGGGGAATGCAAATGCCCAACAGTCTTTGATAGTAGACATCTGTTTATACTGCTACACTCACTGTCTGCCTGCAGCAAGCCCTACAACACTCACTGAGAGGGGGGTACACTTAAGTCATGAAAAATGCCATTCCTATTCCAGAAAAAAGTTTGTTTTCAATCTCTTTTCAAGTACATGCATACCCACCTCATCTCTGCTATTGCTTCCAGAGCTTACCTTGTAGTACCCATCCTGTTAACATAAGCTAGGCATACTCAACTTGCACTATTAGTTTTACAACTTTAGCAACAACTGACAGTGTCTCACAGAAGAAGTCAACATACAAGTCAGCCAACATATGGCTGATGTTCTTCGTGTTTCACTGTTGCAGTCATCACACTTCCCAAATGGTTAGTTAAATGGACTACCATCCTAAGAAAGTAGAGTTGTGTGCACTTACCGTAAATGTAGATGTTTGAGTGTATTTACTGTTGCAGTAATCACACTTGGGTTATCTGCCTGCAGGTAGCCCTCAGTGGACCAGAATACCAGAGTCTTAGTATTTCTGCGTCGGATGCTGTCGCTTCTTTCATGATGTCAGGTCGTCAGGGGTATAAAACAGGCAGCCAACACCATTACATCAGTCTTTCTTGCCAAGGAGGAGCCAGAAGCAGAAGCAGTTCGCAAGTGCCGGTTGGCCGCTACCCGGAATTTTCATTTTTCGAGTGGATAATCCTGATGTCTTCTAAAGCTAAGTACCCCATTGGGGATCCTTTTTTCTTTCTCTACCCGATGTCAGAAAAAAGTTAACAATTGTCTTGCCTGTGGAAAGCAAATACCTCACAGAGATTTTCATTCTTACTGCGTCACCTGTTTAGGCCCAGGCCACGAAGTCCCTCGCTGTCGGTTTTGTGCCTTAACGCCCAGACCATTCGTCTTCATGCTATTTTTGTTGCTTAATTCTTTCGCTCTCAATTTCCATGTTCTGAAATGGCTTCAGTAAGCCATCTGACTACCAATTTTCCAAAAAAAATAAGGATAAAGACAGAGACGGACCACATAGGTCCAAAACTGCCAACGACACTTCCGTTAAGCTAGTCGCCAGTCCGCCTGTACTCAGTGAGGCGCCTTTGCAGCACCTGATGCCTACTTCTCTGGATACACAGGCCTCTGCTGAGACCCATTCAGAGTCTGGTATGCCGTGAGATGCTTCTTCGACTATGGAATCAGCGGGTTCATAGGTTCATAAGTTGGTACTAGGCTGACACATACCGAATCCCGATAGAATTACATCATCTACATAACGAATTACTAAACCAACTATCTCGACTTTGACTCTTGGGATCATTCTGGGTGATGGCAAAATACCATTCATAGTTTCATAGGTTCATAGGTTGGTACTAGGCTATCGGCCCTAGGGCCTATACAAGCCTAACCCTAACAACTCCCTGGAGATTTCTTCCCACAATATTTACTTCCCTGGACCCCTGTCTAGCAGGATGACTGACATGATCCCCGGGGTGAATTTCCTATCTCCCATCCAATCATCAATGTTCATTTTGAAGAGGGCCAAGGAGGCGCTCTGCTTGACATGTATGGGCAGTCTATTCCAGAGTTTGGGGAGTCTCTGGGTCAGGAACCTATCCCTCCAGCATGTTTTGTTCATTGTGATGACAAGATTTAGATCCCTGGAGCGTGTGGCACAGGCCTTTAGCTATTCCCCCTGTCCTGGATGTTGTGGATGATGTTTTCATGGAATCCAGTCTTACTCCAGACACCTTACCATCGGCCCCTAGGAAACCTGACAGGTACTACTGAGTACCTGATTCACACAAGTTTCTTTTCAAGAATCCTACTACTCCAGAGATAATTTCCCAGGGACCTAAAGATATTAAGGCTACAACAGCCAAAAATCCTACCCCTTCGGACAGGAATTCCAGAGCTTTAGACAGCTGGGGTAACAAGGTACATACCTCTGCAAATCTTGCTATCAGAGCATTGAATTGCCAGTTTCACATGCTGAAGTACCAGCAACATATTATGGAAGTCATTAAACAAAAAATGGTAATATTTCCAGATTGTGCAGAAAATAAAGATTTGCAAGAGTTTATGCATTCTGCAAACTAAGTTAGTAAGCATACTTTGCAGTGTGGTTTTGATGCCCTAGAAGCATCTTGCAGGGCTGCAGTCACTGGCTCTGTACTGAAAAGATATGCTTGGCTGAAAGAGCAGACCTTGCCAGATCATGTCAAATCCAAATTACTAGACGCTCCTTTAAATAAGGACATTTTGTTTGGCACCAAAGCAGAAGAAGTTCTTAAAAAGATGGAAGAAAAAGCTAAATCTATGCAAACTGTTAAAGAATTCTTACAAGTGCAACCACCTCAATTCAGTAGGCATTGCCCTTCAAAACATTGGTCCTTTTCAGCCCCCTCCAGGCCTTCCCAAACAAGACCCAGGGGAAACAGATCACCCAGACTACAATCTCAGGGTATTCAGAGATCTAAGCAATGCAGTGCTCCCACCCCTAAAACAGGGAGTGGTAAGCCACTTCCCTATGGAAAAAGTTCACAATGACTCCTCAACTCTACTTCCCAGCCCTGACCAATTGCTTGCACCCCTAGGAAGAAAACTTGCCCTTCAAGTAAAAAACTGGATGTCCATCACTCAGGACTGATGGGTCCTCAACATTGTATCCCAGGGGTACAAATTTTATTTCCATTCACTGCCAACCCCAAGTGAGTTTCCAGACCTTCCTCCAAACCAGTGGGCAGAGGCTCAAAACCAAGTTCTTTCCCTGCTCAACATCAGAGCTATTCAGCCAGTTCCAGTAGAACAAAGGGGTCAGGGTTTCTACTCCAGACTATTCCTGGTACCCAGGAAAGAGGGCTCTTGGCACCCAATCCTGGATCATTCAATTCTCAACACCTTCCTGGTGGTCCCAAAATTCAATATGCTTACCTTGCAACAGCTCTCCCTATGCTAGCCAAGGATGCCTGGTTAGTCACCCTAGACTTAAAAGAAGCTTATCTGCACACCCCCATCAGGGAATCATGCAGGAAATATCTACATTTCAGGGCAGGATCTATGCATTATCAGTTCTCTGCACTTCCCTTTGGCTTATCTACTGCGACCGGGGTATTCACAAAATGCATTGCATACTGCAGGCAGAGAAATATCCAAATTTACCCATACTTGAATGACTGCCTGATTCATGCGGACAGCTAGGAATTGCTGCTACAGCACCTGGCATTTGTAAAAAGCCTTCTCACTTCATTGAGGTACACCATCAACGAAAATAAATCACAACTGGTGCCCAGTCAAAAGATTTTATTCCAGGAAGCAAGCTTGGACACAACTTCCCAGATGGCATTTCTCACTTCAGGGAAAATAGGTCTATCTGACAGACTACTTCAAGCAAGTGGCCACCAGAACCCAGCTAACTGCAAGAAATATACTGTAAGCCCTAGGGTTCATGGCCTCATGTATTCTGCTAATTCCATATGCAAGACTGCATATGAGGAAACTTCAATGGTATTTTAAAAGTCTTTGGTGCCAACATTCTCAGGACCTGGAAACAGTCATTCCTATCATACCTTGTCTGAGGGCAGTGTTCCTTTGATGGGCGGAAGCATGCAAACACAAGGGACTGCATTTTACTCTACCTCATGCTGCCCAAACCCTAACCACAGATGCATCAGACTATGCATGGGGGGCCCACATGGCTGGAAAATGCATTCAGGGCCACTGGAGCCCATGCCAAATTCTCCTGCACATTAAGCAAAAGGAGATGCTAGCTGTACAGAATGCTCTGACAGCTTTCAGATACCTAATCCTTCTAGGACAACTGCTGATAAAAACAGACAACACCACAGTTATGTGGTACATAAACAAGCAGGGGGGAACCCATTCTCACCCACTCTGCAGGCTAGCCATGACTCTGCGGAACACAGCTTTGGACAACCAAGTCCATCTACAAGCTCAATTCCTGCCAGGCAAACAAAATTCACTGACAGACGACTCAAGCAGAAATCTCCTAGACCCACACGAGTGGAAATTGCAGCCCAGCACCTTTAACCTTCTGATCCAGAGGTGGGGGATCCTAGATGTGGATCTCTTTGCCTCCCCCACAACCACCAGTTTAGCAAATTCTGCACCAGGAACCCTCACAGCAGAGCCTGGAAGGTGGATGCCCTATCCTTTCAATGGGAAAACCTCTTAATCTATGCCTTTCCCTCTCTGCCCCTTCTCTCAAGAGTACTACTCAAGATAAAAAAAGACAGGCCAAGGACAATTATGATTGCTACGGACTGGCCATGCCAGCACTAGTACCCACTCCTGTGCAGCCTGACAATGGTGCCACCCTGGCACCTACATTAGACCCCTACCCTGCTGTCACAGCAGGAGGGACATATTTTGCATCCACAATTGCAAACTCTAAATCTTGCGGCCTGGCTTATTCCTTGAATACGCCACCAGCAACCCTAAGTAAACAGGTGCTGGACATCATTCTTGAAGCCAGAAGGCCTAGTACTAGGAAATCCTGTACAGAAAAGTGGAAAAGATATTGTTCTTGGATTCAGTCTAAAGGAAAGGACACAGCAGTGCCCTCCTTACCTCTAAACCTGGATTATCTAGCAGAGCTACTCCACAGAGGCCTATCCTTCTCCTCCATTAAGATTCATGCCTCTGCCATTTTAGCTCATTACAATACTGAGTCACCTCTATTTTCTTACCCTCTCATCAAACAGTTCCTGAGAGGGGCCAGCAACTTAAGACCCCCAAGGAGAGCACCCACCCCTGCTTGGGACCTTAACTTTGTACTGGAAAAGCTCACGCTTCCCTCTTTTGAACCTGCTGCTCCAGCAGAGTTAAAATTCTTCTCTTGGGAAACAGCCTTGCTTCTAGCCATCACTTCAGCTAGAATAGCATCTGAGCTACAGGCACTGATGGCTGTGGAACCCTTTATTATCTTCCATGTAGAAGGTATGGTTTCCCTCAGGACTAACTCGTCCTTTATGCCTAAGGTGGTGTTCAGTGTGGCCCTAAACCAGTCCATCCATTTGCCAACCTTCTTCCCTAACCCTCAGAATAAAGGGGAAAGGATTCTGCACTCTTTGGATGTGCACAGACAGCTCAGGTTCTACCTTGATAGGACTAAGTCTTTCAGAAAATCTGACCAGCTGCTAGTCAGTTTTGCAACAGGGGCAGAGGGCAAGGCCATTTCTAAACCATTTCCAAACGGATAGCACACTGCATTCATTTCTGCTACAAGCACCATGGAAAATCAACCCCTCAGGGGGTCAGAACTTTCACTAGGGCTACTTCTATCTCTACAGCATTTCTCAGGGGACTCCCTACCAGGGACATTCTGGAAGCTGCAACCTAGAAGTTCTGTACACACCTTCACCAAGCATTACCACTTACCTATCTTTTCCAAATCCAGGGCAGGATTTGCTACAGCAGTCTTCCAGGGCCTACTAGCCAGCCCTAACACTTCCTGACTGCCTCCATCCTTCCTCAGCTTTGGGAATCGACCTAAGTGTGATGACTGCAACAGTGAAACACGAAGAACATAGTACAGTTGTGTACACTTACAATAAATGTAGATGTTCGAGTGTATTCACTGTTGCAGTCCTCGTTTCCCTCCCTCCAGCCCTCTGGTTTTCTCTATCTTTCTATCTCTCCCCTCTATGGCTATTCCTAATGGTATTGGTATTTACTTTTTACTGGTGGTGATTTCCACACCATATACTAGCTCCCTATTTGGGGGCTCCTGACATTTGGGGCAAGAAAAACTAATGTAATGGCATTGGCTGCCTGTTTTTATACCCCTGACTACCTGATGTAATGGAAGAAACGACAGCATCCAAAACAGAAATACTAAGACTCTGGTATTCGGGCTGACTGAGGGCTACCTGCAGGCAGATAACTCAAGTGTGAATCCTGCAACAGTAAATACACTCAAACATCTACATTTATGGTAAGTGTACACAGCTGTACTTTCTCAGGATGGTAGTCCATTTAACTAACCATTTGGGAATCAGAAAGCAAGGGGCTAAGAAAAGAGTTGCCTTCTGAAGAGTGGAGGATACTGGAGATACCTCAGAGTTTATATTTCTGGATCAGTTTCTTTTTAAAATTTGTATAGGTGACATTATGGAAAGGCCAGAATATAAAGATTATGTTCTTGTGGATGATTCACTGACCTATGATACCAACAATACCAAGACAACATGGAAGGTATTACAAAGGACGTAGTAAAGCTGCAAGAAATATAAAAAAATATGTCAGCTCACAGTAACTGCTGTACGTCACAAGATTGTCTAGGAAAGTAAGGCCTAGGTAATAATAGAGAATTGTGTGTGTGTGTGTGTGTGTGTGTGTGTGTGTGTGTGTGTGTGTGTGTGTGTGTGTGTGTGTGTGTGTAAGAGGATGGGATTGACACCTAGAGAATGGCCTGTGCTTTTCATTTCAGATCTCCTTTAATTATGCAAATATGTAAGCTATGGAAGAAGGCAGTATGGATACTACAGGAGTCTTGGACATGCAGCTGCTACAGCAAGGTCACTCATATTTGTTTTAGGTTCTCAGAACAGTCCAGGAGACAGAGTGTCAGTAAAAAGATAAACAGGGTGGTTGTAGTTCTAAAAACAGTACCTAAGTATCATAGAAGAAGATACCAAAGGAACTTGGTAACCTCACGAATGGAGGAGGAAAGAGAGATGGATAGAAGCATGTCCAAACAAACTGCTTGTGTGTAGTAGAGGAAGGATGAGAGGGAAACATGGTATAGATAGTTACCATAGGGGAAGGAAGGGAAGACAGTAAGGAAGCATGGCAAAAAGCATAACTTCTGAAGAAGGGAGGGACAAATGGGAAATTCATGCTTTCATTTGAGTCTTGGAATTACAAGACCCAAATATCTGGCTGCAGAAAATAATTACCAGGTGCTATTACATTCCCTTTTCCCTTTCTTCTCCTACACATTCAAGGAAAATTCATAGTGTACCACCCTGTCAGAGAAAAGAAGCAGACTTAGAAATAGAAAATCTGCTAACAGAAATGATCATCTAAGAGGTCTCACAAGACTAGCACGGGTTTGGAACATATCCGGGTTCTTTCTAATGCCAAAGAAAATCAGGAACCTCAGACTAATATAGAACTAATACACTTGAACCAGTTTGCCAAACAATTGAAGTTCCAAATGGTCACAGTTAGTCCATTCTTCGTTATTGTGGAAAGGTTATTGGATGTGCACAGTAGGTCTCCAGGATACATACTATCACACCAAACTAGACAGATGGTCCAGGAGATACCTTCACTTTTGACTAGAGGATAGTCACTTTCAGTTCAGAGTCCTGCCCTTTGGTCTCACCACAGCCCCCCCGGGTGTTCACCAAGTGGATGGCAATGGTTGCAGCTCACCTGAGATTGCTGGGATTCTGTGTGTTTCCTTCCCTCAGTGACAGGCTCTTCTCCATCCCCTCTAGACACCTACTGATGCACTCCAGGGATTACCTGCTCCACCCATGTGTACAGTAGGGCATCACAGTCAACTACAAAAAAATATAATTTCTCCCCCATGCAAGTCATGGAGTTCATAGGTGCTCACCTGTATATGATTTTCCAAGTTGCAAGACTGCCACTATCCATCCAATTTATGTTACATCAGGAAGTGCATCTATTGTCTCTTCAATAATCACCGGTCAGTTTGGTTCTCCAGCTTCTTGGTTCAGTGCTGGCCTCCATAACCCTTGTGCCTGTGGCAAGATTTTATATGAGGGTACTGCAGTATAGAGTGTCAGTCCAGTGATCTGTGAACCAACACTCTATGAATTTTTCCATTCAAATTACGAAGATTTGCAAGGAACATATCTTCTTGTAGATTTATGCACCAGACATGTCTCAGGGCTATCCCTTTGTCCTACCTTTGCCCAAGGCCATGGTGACCATGGACACTTTGCAGCTGGAGTGGGGGATGGCATTACTTGGATAGACAGTTCAAGGCATGTGGTCCCCCACATAGAGGCTAACCTTCACATTAATGTTTTAGAGACAAGGGCAGTCCTCCTAGCATTGCAGGCCTTTCAGTATGTTCTCCCTCTAGGGATGATTGCTATACAGACAGACAACATATCTGTAGTCTGGTACATCAACAGGCAAGAGAGAATCTGCTTTTAGCCCTTGTGTCGAGAGGCAGTAAGGGTGTGGCAGTGGGTGATCTCTTCCAGCCTCTTTCTTTTGACAATGCACATTTCAGGGAGGTCCAACGTTTTAGCAGACAAACTGAGCAGATCTGTTCTACTGCCTCATGAGTGGTTGTCATTCCTTCAGTGGTGAAACAGATTTTTCATCAATGGGGCCAACTATGCTGTGATCTCTTTGTTCTACCCATATAATTAATTTCAAGTACTGCAAGCATTTTGCCCTAATCCCCACAGGGGAGACCCAAAGAGAATCTCTGATTATAATGTAGCCACCTAGTCTCATTTATGCTTATCCTCCTGCTCACCTCATACCTAAGTTTCTACAGAAAGCATGTCAATGGAAGAAGAAGGTGATCCTCATTGCCCCTTTCTGGCCTTGACATATGTGGTTCCCATTCCTTTGGCCTCATCTAATATGTCCTACTTGGGTTCTGGATCCCTCTCCAGATCTTCTTTCTCACCTGTTTGGACTACCTCATTTAGATATACAAGCCCACAAGTTATTTGCATAGTTTCTACACTTCCTATGATGGCTAGATAGTCCAGGCTTTCTTTCCAGGTTTTGCACATCCTTACATTTTCCCAAAAGGACTCTACTAGAAAGGTATATAAAAGCAAATTGAAAAGATTAGCAATTTGGGCCATTCAGAGACACCTGGATCTCTTTTCAGCATCCGTTCCAGTTGTCCTAGATTTTCTGTCTTCCATTTTCTATAATGTCACAAGTTACTCCACAATCAAGGTACAATTGACTATGATTTCCAATTATCATGTTGGCAAAGATAATTTGTCTTTGGCTTCCCTCAGGCTATGCAAAGCTCTTCTAAAAGGAATATTCCTACTCAGACCATCTATCAAGGATCCCACTCCTTGGTATTTGACAGTTCCACTTTAGGCCTTAACTCAGTTTTACTTTGAACCAGAAACAAAAGTGGAAATAAAATTTTTGTCTTGGGAAGACCATTTTTTCTAGCCGCTATTACATCTGCCAGGTGAGCATCTAAACTCCAGAAATTTTCTTGCCAGCCACCTTACCTTATTTTTCATAAAGACACTGTTTCACTTCACACTACTCCTTCCTTTCTTCTGAAGGTAACATCAGAATTTGTTCTTAACCAGTCCAGTTATTTACCAGTTTTCTTTCCAAAATTCTCAAATAAAGACTATATGCTTCATTTGGATGTTGGATGTCCACCAACAACTGAGAGTCTATCTCCACAGAACAAAACATTTCAGGAAATCTTTTCAAAGACTAAACTAGGACAGTCTGTGTCTAAAGTCACTTTAGCTCAGTGGCTCACTGATTGCACTTATTATGTTTATAAGCAAAAAGGTTTGAATTTACTAAGACCACCACAGGCTTATTCCACAAAGTCAGTCTCTACTTCCTCTGCTGTCTTATCAAGAACTTCTATAGATGACATTTGTTGATATCCTTTGTAGTGACAGGGCAGTGTTTAGTTCTGTTATACTCCGGCATATCCTTCCATGAGACCACCATGGGTATTTTACTTGCTGGGGACTCTGTCCCAATGGTTGAGGAACTGATGAAAAAGACAACAGCAAATACAAGTTATGTAGTCAATCAAATTATGCATCTGTGTTGTCTGTTTTCATCCTTCCTCAGATTCCTTCCCTCCATTCCTCCTTCTATCCTTCCATCAGTGGAAGATACTGTTATGGTCCACATAGTTATCTTCTAACAGCCCATAGCTTCTCTGTGCTAGCAACTGCACTGTAGTATCCAACAGCCCATAGTTGCTCTGCTTTAGTGAAATTAGCTTACTCTATGTTACTCTGCATAGTACACAGTACATATTTAATAGTTTCTTAGCACAACTAGTTGTTTCCTTCACAGTAAAATCTGATACCTATCTCATTTAACCAAATGCAGTACTCTGTGTATTTAAAACAAATTCCCAAATCCAAGGACTAATATGAAAGGTCAGCCTGCTTGTCCTCCTTCTGGTGTCAGTCTCATAGCGCTTGGTACCGTAGGCAGTGTAGAAACTTCCTGATGCTCACAGATAATGAACATTTACTTAACTAGTATAAGACATTCTGTTTAAGGATGCAAGTATTTAACCAACATGGAGGCCAAACTCTCACAAAAAGACAGACAGTGAACATCACTCACTTTCACTACACTTTACACCATCTCACATTAAAATGTCTTGCTCTGAGGCTGTAAAAGGTTTTGCCAAAGCTCTTAGATTAAGAAGGCTAGGTCTCAGTAAAAAACTAACGCCATGTCATGTTCTGGCACATTTCCAGCAAAGGGTCAGCAGGATTTAAATCATCTCAGATTCAGTACACCAGACTATATGTTTTATTGACTGGTGACCCTGTAGTCAGACATATTAAGTGTACATCATATTGATCACTGCTGCATTAGCTTCAGCTATATGGCATTATATCCTACCAAGGATATAACAGCCAATCTGCTTTCAAAAGCTTTGGAGTACTTTCACATGCTCAAACCATCAGGTAGCTTGAGTTGAGCTGTCTACAGTCCCAGATTTGACTACCAAGCACTTCAGAACTTTTATAATAACTGAGAAAGGGAGGATAAGTCATGAGAAGACATAGCTATGAGTAAAACTATATATACATATATATAATGCACACACACACACACACACACACACACACACACACACACACACACACACACACACACACACACACACACACACTGTCAAAAAAAAAACACAAAGGGGATGGTGGGAGGGAGTTATTACTGCAGCAGTGATCATTTGAACATCTACAGTTATGGTAAGTTTGTTAACACAACTAAAATTTTTCAGCATATTGCTGCTACAGTAATCTTAGCTATATGGGTAGTGGACTTTAGGTTACTACATTTGGGGGTTGGAAGGGGAAAGATCCAGGAGCCCTTGGAGAACAGTCCAAGCAAAGCCTGGTCATTCAAACATCTACTGTTTTAGCATGTTTATTTACACAACTGTACTTTCTTCTTTCACTAGGCTTGTACTTTCTTCTTTTACTAGGCTGGACAAATATAGGGTGAAGGTGAGCTGTCTTTCAGGTGCCAAAATCTCTGCTATCTCAGGGCCCTTAAGGCCTTTTAACCTTTCAACATGTCTACAACATAGTGTGGTCCATGTGGGAGTAATTTGCTTGTCACACAAAACCCTGTCGGATATGCAGAGAGGTTATGGCACCCTCCACGCATGTCATAAATGCAGGCAAGACTCTGGTCCTGAGCAGAATCCTTCCATCTCCAAGACTGATACCTAGGTACAAAGATAATTTGCTAGAAGAATTGGCTAAATAATTGGTGTCAGTCCGAGAGGATCCAGTATGCATCAGCATGGGATAAGATGTTCTACAATCCTAGCTGCTTTACCAAGGATGGTCTGCACCATTCGTTCAAAGGCTTCTGCATACTGGCTAAAGCCTTTACTGCCCCCATAATGCCTTTTTAGGCAGAGCCCAGCTGACAGTCATCCCAGTGAAACTGACATATCAAATCCAAAACAGGATTACATTTTCCAGTTAGAAAACTAATAATGATGATTGTTATAACTTTGCACAGGTTCTTTTCAAAGCCCTTCAGGCTTTTCAAACTTGTCAGCCTTCTTCCTTCTTTTCAGATTCTATGCTATTAAAAAGGAAAAGAGATTCCTCTTTCTCTGAGGAGGAAGACCTTTCCGATTCAGACCAAGGGGGGCTAGATTATATCTCACTGATTCCTTCTCCCTCAGGAGTTGAATCATATGCAGAAGATATGTTATCTTCAGAATCTCCTAATGATGATATTTCCTTCGGGGATACTGTTGCCAAAATGAATTATTTTTTAAATGGTAGGGTAAGTACATCTCTGACTCACAGAACAGATATTATGAACTATTGAATATGGACACTTTTAACCTGTTTCTCTCTCTTCCAGTTTTAGGGGTATTGGAAGATTCTTTACTGGCTGATTCCTTATCCCCTGACTCCCAACCTCCAGCCCATAAAAGAGCCAAACATGTTTTGTAGAGTTCCCAACTTTTAAAATATCTTTATAAAAATCCCATGGCAGATCTACCAATTTCATTTGATTCTGACAAAGGAGCTAGGGACTTTCTTACTTCCAGTCCTTTTCCAAATGGCAAAAACAGCAGAGATTTAGGTTGATGTGATAAAAAGTTCTACATCTCTGCCACTTTATTTGTCATGCAATTAACTGACAAACTCACATGACAAATGCCTTATAGCTATTTTAGACAGTATGAGACAAGCAATTACTACCATTCCTAATTCTGATGCTAAACCTTATGTTCTGGACATGCTTAATTAAGCACACCATTAAATGTGCTTATGATACCATGTTTTCTGCTTCTAGAGCAGCTGACACTTGGCACTGTTATGAGAAGACATGCTTGGCTAAAGTTACAGCCTTTTATAGACGAAGTTAAGGCACAACTATTAAATGCTCCCTTAGGTAAATACTTATTAAAAAGCTAGATAAAACAGGAAAACTTATACAAAGTGTTAACTATTTTCCCTCTGGTCACTTTTTCATAAGCTATCCAAATCCAGACAAGAAAGATGTAAATGTTCAGTTTAAAAAGAAGTGGAAATAAGACCCCAATGGAAAGGTCAGTTGATGGCAAGGATCCAGCTTTCAAAAGGCAGGCTTTACCAACAACCCTCTCCCATTCTCCACCCCACCCTGGCCTTCCTCCAAAAATTGCAGGGAAGTTTATCTTCCTTTCTTTTCCTCTATGTGAATCTATTACAACAGACTCTTATGTACTACACAGCATAACAAATGGTTCAAACTCTTATGGGAATCCTTCCCTACACCCTCCAAAATTCTAGACATTCCCAAAGACCAACAGCACCAGATTCCTCCAATTTTATCAGACTTATTTGTTCAGGGGGTCATAAAACCAGTTCCTGTAGATTAATGGGGAGAAGGTTTTTATTCAGGACTTTTTCTAGTATCTAGAAAAGATGGTGTCTGGAGACCCATTCTAACCCTCTTTAGACTAAACATCTCCATGCATGTTCCAGTACTCAGAATGTTAACACTGCAAGCTCTATTTCCTCGTCTTTCTTCTCCAACCCTAATGGTCACACTAGATTTAAAAGATGCTTATCTACACATTCTAGGTCACAAGAATCACAGATTTATTATTTAAGATTCTATGCGCTGGGATTGCATTATCAGTTTTTGATTCTGCATGTTTTTTTTTCCGACTATTTTTAGACTGTAGCAGTGCTTTCAGAGGGAGAACATTGAGGTTTCTCAGTCCGGAACCTACACCCATTCATTCCTCTAGTTTTGTCTGCTTTGGGGACTGTGTGCATTACTGCCTGCAGTTTTCTTGTCAGTCAACCAGTTTCTTCTAAAAAGACAGATAGTATGTATAAAGTTCCTCAGTATTTTAAGTTTTTAAACACTCTTCCCAAACCTTATCCAGCAGCTATAGCTTTAGTGAATCCTTCTGCTGCTGAACACTTAGTTAATTCCAATCCTAATATTTCTGATAAGGATGGGAAGATTATTGATAAGTATGGAAAAAAATGGTAAGCTTCTACAACTTTGATTTTCAGAATTTTGAATCATCAGGCTCATATGTTAAGCTTTGTCCGACCTAACTGTGAAACTATGAGGAATGTTTTGTCTGCAGTTTCTTCTCATGAGCAAAAATTTGCTTTATATAATTTAATTTCTTCTATTGCCCAAGTCATTACTCACTGTATACAGTGTGTGTATGACTATGTTGATACTTCCCCAAGGGTTATGGCCACTGGTACTGCTTTTAGGAAGTTTGCATGGCTGTGTTATCAGAACCCCCTAGATGATGTTAAAAATGAGATATTAAATTCTTCTTTGTTAACAGATTTTGTTTCTGGCCCCTCTGCTAAAGAGGTGATCAAAAAGTGCAATAAAAGGGATAAGCTGATACAGGGAATCTCTAATTTTTTTCAGCCATCCTTTTCCAAATTTTCCTAGGGATTCTCTAACTCCTCATTCAGTTTTGGTAAAAAACAAAATAAACAGTCTCAACAAAATGCAGTAAACAGACATTTAGAAAGAAATAGCAAGGGGATTCCAAAAAGAATTCTAGAAACTCCCAAAACCAAGGGCAGTCCAATAACTCCGGATGACCGTTTAAGGGACTTTGTTCTCCTCTCTCATTGTGGCATCTCCTTTTGTCTTCCAGACAGTCTGAATCTCCACTTTTCTCATTGGCAACAGGTAGTTTGAGACAAATGGGTTCTGAAGATCATTCATCCATTAAAGTTACAGATGACAACAGGAGGAAATTCCTCCTTTCCAGAGGTCAGTTCCTCATCCTGCAGACTAGACTCTTTTATTTCTAACTGTCCATCACATGCTGTCCCAGGGAGTGATAGAAGTTGCTCATCCTTCCTAAGTGGGAAGGGGATTTTATTCAAACATGTTTTCAGTGCCAGTGAATGAAATGCTTGGCGACAGTTCTGGAACTTTCTTTCTTAAACCTGTTTGTGATTGTGAATAAATGCAAAATGATGTCACTTCACAACCTGTTATCTCTTTCTCCCCATTCAAGCTTCCTGGTAGGTCTATATTTAAAAAATGCTCATCATCACATCCCTATTCATCCATATTTCATGTGTTTCTTAAGATTTTGTGTCTAGATCATATTAACAGTTCTCTGCCTTACATTTTGGACTATCCAGTGCACCAAGAATGCTCAGAAGTGTCCAGTTCGAGTTATAGCTCATTGCAGGCTACAGAGTATCCATATTTTTCCATATTTAGATGACTTACTAACTTTGCAGAATCTTTTTAAGTGTCAGGAAACTTTCTCTTGGGTGAAAGATCCCTTAAAAAAGCTGAGATTCTAAGAGAATATTCAAAAGTCTCTCTTGACCCCTTCTCACAAGATTGTATTTCTGGGATGTCAACTAGACACCACAGTTCAAAGAGCTTTTCTTCCACAGGAAAAATAGATCTATATCTAAATCTATTTCTAGGGTTTTCCACTCAGACTTCAGTCACTGTGAGGGAATACCTCAGGATTTTTGGTCTCATGTCTTCTATGATTCTCATGATACTCCTGGCAAGACTCCACATGACAAAGATATAGTGATATCTGAAATCTCTTTGGTCCCAGGACTAATGCCATCTGTCTTTCCAAATCCCAGTACTGGGATTTTTCAGAAGAGAAATCACTTAGTGGACACTACAGATCTCCCTAAATGCAGGCCTGTCCTTCTCTCTCCATTTTCCAAACAGTCAGTCACCACAGACATCTTGGACTTTGCTTGGGGAGCAGTTTCAGGAGGGATATAAGTGCAACGTGTGTGGCACACCAAGAAATGATGGAAACACATAAATATAAAAGAAATGCTTGCCCTGATAAAGGCACTCAATTCTCTGAGTCATTTTCAGTTTCCAGGGACCCTTCAAGTTGTTACTGAAAATACACAGACATATGGCACATCAACAAGCAAGGAAGAACTAGGTCATACCCTCTCTACAGGCTAGCCATATTAGCTTGGGATATAGCTTCTCAGCACAGTCTCACTCTGCTGGTATCCTACATTCCATTACAGCAAAACTGCCTGGCCAGCAAGCTGAGCAGGAAAAGGGCAAATGCTCATGAATGGGAAATAGATTGGAGTTCTTCCAAGATTTGGTTCATCTAAGGGGATTTCCTCAAGTAGACTTCTTTGCCTCCTCTATAAACAATCAGATGACAAGATTCTGCTCTAGGACTCCATACATGAAGTCCTGGAAGACAGATATTTTCTTTTCCTTGGACAGGAATCTTCCTGTATAATTTTCCACCCTTTCCACTAATATCCAGGGTATTTATGAAGATTCAGAAGGAATCCCATTAGATCATTGTGGTGACTCCCTTCTAGCCCATGCAACTGTGGTTATCCCTTCTTTTGAAAATGTCAAGGGCGTTATCATAGGTTTATAGGCTATTACTAGGCTAATGACCACTTGAGCCCTTATAAGCCTAGCCGTGCACTCTAAGCCATTTTAGTCCACAAATGTCATGGGCATCTATATGGGGGCTTGTAGGTAGGGAGGTAACTAAGGATTTTTAGGGGGGATGCTAGTGAGGATAAAGCTTTTCTTATTGATGGCCTCTGTCCATAAGGGACATGTGGCTATACAAGGGGTAAATTAAGATTTCCCAACCAATTGTTAAGGTTTTGTTTGAGTAGGTCAAGGCTGAACTCTGTTTTACATGATGAGGAGCCTATTCCACAGAGTAGGGATCTTTAGGGCACATATTTGTCCCTCCAGCATGTTCTGTTTATGTCACAAGTGAAATTCAGGTCCCTGAATCTGTCTGGTGCTTTGTTTTGCACATGTGCAACAGATCTATGAGAGATAGGTCTGACAAAGCCCTGTAAGCCAGGCAAAGAAGCCCCTCTCAGCAGCCTATAGGAGAATAAATGCAGTGCCACAGCCTTTCACTGATCAGAGTAGGGCAGGGTACTATAAGCCCTGAATTCTCCTGGTGAGAAACCGTTGTGACAGTTCCTGCTTTTGCAAGTGTCTGGTAAGATACATGCCAAGGGGGCATTGTGTTTAATGATAGGTTTAGGGCCAAATAGAGTGATACTATAACTTACTTGGACCTGGATGCCATATCATTACCTATAAGCTGGGTGACGTAGTTAAGATAATGAGAAAATCTTTCTGTGCGTTGACCAAAGACCAGATTGCTGTCCACATATGTTCCCAGATCCATTACTACTGGGTCGACTCTTAGGGGTGTTTTATCAATGGAGTAATTAACTTGGGCTAACAGTTTCCCAAAGAACATTATAATGCATTTTTTAGCACTGAGTTTTAAGCCATGGCTTTTGCACCAGTCAGTTGTCTGTGTTAAACCCTGTTGCAAGATGTTGATGTCTTGGGGGAATCTATAATAGCTCCCAATTTACAGCCATCTGTGAACTTGGTGAGCCAAAGGCCTTGAATGTTAGCCTTGACTTCTGAGAAGTAGATGCCAAACAGAAGTGGGCTCAGCAAGGATTCCTAGAGTGCTCCTCTGGTGACCAGTCTCTTGGTGGAGGTAAAGGTGGCCTCACCAATCATGACTTCTTGGTTCCTGTTTGTGAGCCAGACAGCAATCCAACAAGTTTTGTATAGCTTAATGCCTTTATCAGAAAGCTTGTCAGCAATATCTGAGTGGGATACTGTATCAAATGCCTTGACCAGGTCAAGGTAAGTGGTATGCATTGTTTTACCTACATCCATTGTCTCGGTGGCCCGCTCAAAGAACCTATCTAGGTTAAGTAAGCATGACCTTCCCTTAACAAACTGGGATGGGTCCAGTGTCTGCAAGTTGCCAATGCCCTTGTTTATCATTTCCATGATAATTTATTCCATTGCGTTGCATATTAGAGTTGTTAGACTGATGGGTTTGTAGTTGATGGTTTGTCCTTCTGGAGGGGAATGACTGTTGTGGTTCTCCATTCACTTGGAACATAGCCTGATTCAAGGCTGCAGTTGAAGAGGGCCTTAAGTGGTCCTGATAGCTCATGTTTCAAACTATTCAGGAGGCAACTGGGGTGTTGTCAGGACCCACAGAGGCAGTGTTTTTGACTTTAGCAAGTGCTGCCAGTATCAGGTCCCTGCTAATAATTGGGGGAAGTATGTTGGAACGGCTTTCACCTGATGGAGCTGGGGGAGTGAAGTTTGAGCTAAATTTATTTGTCACCAGATTTGCTATGTCTCCCTGATGTGTGAAGGTATTATTGTTCACCACCAGTTCAGCACACCACTGTGTGTTGCCATTAAGATTCTGAACATAGTTGAAGAAGGCTTTGTGATTATCCTTAGCCTGCAAGGCTATCCTGACCTCATACTAGTTAGCATTGTTGCACTTAATTAGACAAACCTGGTTTCCTGTTTAGTTGTATAAACGAGCACTCATGGTTAAGGGAGTTGCTCTTCCTGATTTTGGCCATGAGTTTTCTTCTTTTATTATATACCCTGTTTAGGTGAGGATTCCACCAGTTGAGTTTTTTAGTGTTTGTTTTGGCTTTAGTTTTGGTAGGTATGGCAGCCTCTATGCAGCCATTCACGTTTGTAATTCTGCATAGGAGCTCTGGTCTCAGTGCTGGGGGAGCCTTGAATTTTGACAAACTGTAACTTAATAGGATGTAGTTTGCCTTAGAATAGTTCCTAACTGTTACTGGTTTAGCTGGGTTTTCTGCGTTTATTTTTACTTCAGAGGAGGCAGTATGTGATTTTATTTATTTATTTGACATTTGTTGACAGGGTTAGTCTGTCTGAGTGAAAGCCCTTTTAAATCAGAGTGGTCTTACTAGTGATCTTACCTTAATAGTGAAAATGTGACACAAGGTGGGATGCAATACTTTCCCATGTTGGTGAGTACCAGATCCAGTATGCTTGAACCTCTGGTAGGAGCATACACTATCTTGTGTTAATAAACTCCAGGAAACATTATGCCTGTGAGTTTGAGGCAGTGTAAGCTTCTTAGTCTATAGAAGAGTAGTTAAAGCTACCCATGAATAGGAAGTTTGGTTGGATGATGAGCTCTTTTAGTTTAAGTAAGAATTGTGAGACTCAAGCAAGATAGATGGTGACCTGTAGCTAGCCATGATATGGTGAAAGACCTTATTTATGGTGACTTGCTCATAGATGAGCTCCATGGTATAATCCTGTTTAATCAGCCTGGAGTTACATTTGCTGCTAATGTAGATCAGGATAGCTCAACCTTTGTCCCCTGTCTGTGCTGTTGTTGGTCTATATGTATGAAAGGCACTATAGCTTTGCATTGCCAGATTACTTTCTATGGCTTTAAACCAAGTCTCAGTCATGGAACAGAATATCTACATTCTTCAGAGTGAGGAGGGTTTGAAGAGTGTGGAGTTTTTTTTTGTTTAGGCTCCTAGCATCGAGCAGTAACACCTTAAGGTTGCTTCTAGATTTTTTCACTATGTTGGTAGTTTTGTCTTTTTGGCCTTGCCTAAAAACAGTCTATGGGGGAGGGGGGTGGATAAAGTTTTAGCTAGTATCCAAAAGCCTTGATGGGGACAGGTGCAGCCTATCTTTGCCAAAGCAATATAGTCTTTTGACCATGTCTTCCTATGTTGACAGATATTGAATTCCCCTGGAGTGACACCAAAAACTAAGCCAATTATTAAAATCAGTCATTTTATGTTCATACTGTGGCATTATCCTTGGTGCAGGTAGAATGCTGTTCAATGCAAAGTGCATACCTATCTGTGATACATATCCCAAGAGATCTATATATTTTTTTTTTCATATAGTCCAGTGAGGTATATCTCAGGTCATTTACACCCACAGGACTATGATAGAATCATATTTGTATCTGGTGTGAAGTGACCTGAGTCTGCATGATATTGCAGATCCTGGCTCCAGGGAGACAACTCAGTGTTATCTTCACCTTGACTAACCTGGTGATTGGGGCATCTATGTGAGGCACAATGGAGTACCCAATGACAAGAGTATAAAGTAAAATATATGTTTGCCTTATGGGCTTTGCTGTTGGGGAACCATTGCGTGTAGGTTTATGTGAAATGTTTGATGTTGCTTTTGGTGTGTGTTTAAATGATTTTTGAGGAGCTTTAGATGGCTTTGGAGGTCTTTGAGATTTGGGAAGGTTTATTTTACGCATCTCAGCATAAGGGAATCTGGGTTCGTAGTGAGCGGAGTGCATGAGGGATGTAGTGTATGTATTCCTGACAACCTTGGTAGTATATGCAAGATTTTCCTCCAAGGAAGTTATGTATTTACATCTACAAAAAAAGCTCACACCAGGTGTAGTACAGCAAGCAAAATTGTAGTCCAAATTCAAACACAATGCAGCAAACAACAGTAATACAGCAAGCAGCGATAAATCCAACTTTGAACTCCAGGTTTAATCCAAATTCAAAACGTAAGCACCTTCGTCCCTTAAAACATTAATACAGGAACTTCATCAGACAAAGTGCTTTACATTCAGCTTCCTTTTAAAAGGAAAAACCTGTGACCTCACTTCCTCTCCTCCATTTATCTACAAAAAAAGTTTTTAAAGGGCCACTGATTTTTTTTAAATGCAAGTACAACACAGTAAGAAACCACATGCATAAAACCACATGAATTATGCCATACTATAGAAATACAGAATAATAAAAAGCTACATTTATAAAATCACATAAATATTACTATAGTTTGTCATGTAATCTAAACATGAAAAACAGTTGTTTTAAAATCCTAAAATGCAAAAAGATAATTTAAGCCATCAAACTCTAGACTACTGAATGTGTTAATAAATAATTAAAGTATTAAGTACTGGACATTTAATATTTAGCAATATCAAATCTTAGCTTTTCAAAGCTTTAAGTTTTAATAAACTGGAAATTGACTGGCTGTCATTCAGTCCTGGCCGATGAATATAGTGTAGTCAGATTTGCCAACTTAATTCTGCTTTCTCCAGTAAATTAACTTAATTTTTTGTCAACAAACACTAATTTGAGGGTCATGAGACTGGATAAAGGGGGTGATGTTGTCCTTATGTGGAAAACAGATTACATAAAGAAGATGAAATAAATCTTGAGTAGTAAGACATATGCACACAGTTCACTGAACAAACTAAATGGAGCATACAGGAAAGTCCGTGGCTTTCTCGAAGACCTCTTCATTGATGGGCTCATCACTTTAGAGGAACATAGATTTTTTAACAACGGACTTTCCAATCACACCTACTATTTTTGGGGTACCAAAGATACATAAGGACATACACCAACCCCCTTTCCCTCCCATTGTCAATGCTAGAGGTTCTATAACACATTCAGTTGCAAAATTCTTAGATCTACAGCTAAAGTATTTGTTAAAATCTGAACCTTCATTATGCGTCGACTCATGGGATTTCTTAAAGAAAATCAATACAATTTAGTTTAATAACTCTTGCATATTCATAACAATTGTTGTAAGGGACCTTTATTCTGTCATCCCTCACAACTTAGGAATAAATTGGTTCTGTGACTGGTGTCAAATGGAGTCAGACAAGATAAAATGAATATGCTGAAACAACTTTTTGACATAGTTTTAAGAAACAACTATATTGTATTCGAGAATGAGTATTACATCCAGATAGAGGGAGTAGCAATGGGTGCAGCATGTGGAGGCATGTACGCAAATGTGGTAATGTTGGAGTGGGAAAAGAAATTCCTATTTGAGTCTATTTTTTTCCAACATTGCCACATGTATACCCATTTCCTGGATGACATATTCATCCTTTGGAATGGCCCAAGAGAACAAATAGATCCATTCTTAGATTATATAAATAATTCTACATCTTTTTTAAAATTCGTGCATTCTGTGAACGATAAGGAAATTGCTTACCTTGACATTTTACTTAAAAAGGACTTAGAGCATAATAGATTTATGGCTGAAATATACTGTAAAGATACATATTCTAACAATTTTTTACACTACACGAGCTGCCATCCATTCCACCAAAAAACGAGGAGTCCTTAAGGGACAGTTTGTAAGGGCAGCTCATATGGTGTCATTAAATGAATACTTTTTAAAGGAATGATTCATTTGAAGGAAATGTTTTAGAAAAGAAGTTATCCATCTGATTTAGTGGAAAACATTATGAATGAAGTAATAGAAAAAAGAGCAAGTGGGAACTTTGTACCCTTGTTAAATTCTGAATGTAATGTAGACACAAATTTTGAAGATAATACAAGTAGTATTGGTGTTAGATCTGAGTCTATAGTCTACCACTCTAGTCAACTGGATGTTGAAACAATTGAAAAAGGAAATGAGTTTAAATCATGTTTTCTAACCAGTTTTTCCACTGATGCATACTTTATAAAGGACATACTAGTGAAAAATTGGAAACTCTTAATATGTGAAAGAGATATAAAAGCAATTCTAGGTGATAAACCTACATGTGTGTTAAGGAAAGGACATAACATCAAAACACTACTTGAAAGTCAAAAAGAGGCACAACGTACAGTGTACATGTATAAATATGGGTCCTGTAAATTTTGTTCTTATATTTTAGAGGTTAATGAAGTAAACATCAATGGAATAAAAATAAAAATCAGGAACAGATTTTCTTGTACCACTGAAAGAGTGGTCTATTGTGCCCTTTGTGAACTATGTTCATGCTTTTACATTGGAAAAACAGAGCGCAAGCTCAAAAACAGAATAAGTGAACACCTTAGGAATATCAGGGATCAATGCCCACTTAATGCACTTGATAAACACATAGGGCAATATAATGAACATAAACTCAAGTTTGTTATGTTAGAATCAATGTCTCCCTCAGTTAGAGGTGGAGCATGGCCTTATTTACTGGAGAAAGCAGAATTAAGTTGGCAAATCCGACTAGACTGTATTCATTGGCCAGGCTTGAATGACAGCCAGTCAATTTCCAGCTTATTAAAACTTAAAACTTTGAAAAGCTAAGATTTGATATTGCTAAATATTAAATGTCCAGTACTTAATACCTTAATTTATTTATTAACACATTCAGTAGGCTAGAGTTTGCTGGCTTAAATTATCTTTTTGCATTTTAGGATTTTAAAACAACTGTTTTTCATGTTTAGATTACATGACAAACTATAGTAATATTTATGTGATTTTATATATGTAGCTTTTTATTGTGTTGTATTTGTATAGTATGGCATTATTTATGTGGTTTTATGCATGTAGTTTCTTACTGTGTTGTACTTGCATTAAAAAAAAACAGTGGCCCTTTAAAAACTTTTTTGTAGATGAATGGAGGAGAGGAAGTGAGGTCACAAGTTTTACCTTTTAAAAGAAAGCTGAATGTAAAGTACTTTGTCTGAGGAAGTTTCTGTATTAATGCTTTAAGGGATGAAAGTGCTTACGTTTTGAATTTGGATTAAACCTGGAGTTCAAAGTTGAATTTATCTCTGTTTGCTGCATCACTATTTGTTTGCTGCATTGTGTTTGAATTTGGACTACAATTTTGCTTGCTGCACTACACCTGGTGTGAGCTTTTTTGTGGATTTACTGGTTTGCTGTCTTTATCTTCTGTTTATGTATTTACATCTCTTGCATACTGTTATTTTCTTTAATGATTAACTAGTTGTCAGAGAACATGATAAAATTACTATATTGACTTAAGATGCCACATATACCAAACTGGCTATAGAGACATTTGAAAATTGCATATCCATGTTGTCTGGACCTGGAGTAGAGTGGGCTGTTAAGGATTAAGGATTGAGTTTTAAGATGGGTCTCCAGGGGTAGTTTGGGGTTAAGGGCAAGATGTTATATAGTGCTAGGATATGGTAGTACTATTCAATTCACTGGTTAGCTACTGTAAGCTCAATTCCATACAGTACCACACTGTTTTTCACAGGTTTCAGACCTAATTATAACTTTATAGGGAGCCTTTACTGTTTATTCTTTTTCTACTATACAGGGCATTTCTAACTGCTGCTACTCAGTGGGCACACATTGCCTGATTTATACTAGAGAAAAAAAGCTTAAAAGCTGAATCATATGCCCTCTAGCCAACAAACAACCAGACTTTGAGCTTTCTGGTGTGATTCCCAACTCAGACAGACAAAGTAAATACTTTCTGCCACAAAATAGATGATCATGGACTTTCTTAATGTAAAAGCACAGCAAAAGCATCTCTCAAGTACAGATTAAGCAACAATCAACAAATAACCACCACATAACTAAGTCCCTGGCTAATTACCCTTCTGTAAGGTGATTAAGAGGCAAATAGAACTGGAAAAACCAACAAACAGAAACAGTACTATTTTTGCCACAAAATAAAATAAATGATTTGAAAATGGTCAAAATAGTAGTGATCACTGTATAAAGCAAGTACAAGTGTCATAAATCAAGAAAACATTCTTATCTTAGATTGAATGGCTGGATACAGTTGCAATACTAGAGACATGTTGCAGAGTTCTCTGTAAATGAACAAAAAGCCTTGCAAACAAGCCTGATATATTAGTAGAGAAAAAAAAATCTGTCAAGTTGACTCCTATGTCTTCTAGCCAATAAACAACCACACCTTGAGTTTCTTGGTGTGCTTCCCAATTCAGAGAAATCAGATAAATAATTTCTGCCACAAAATAGATGATCCTGGAATTTATTAATGTAAAAGCAGAGTGAAAGCAAGTCTCAAGTGCAGATTAAACAACAACTGCCAAACAACTTAAGTCCATGGCTAATTCGACCTTCTATAAGATAAATAGGAAGCAAACATAACTAGAGAACTAACAGAGAACTGACTTTTTTGCCATAAAATAAATGCTTTAAAAATGCTCAAAACCATTAGTACTCACTGCATAAAGCAAGTGTGAGTGTGATAAATCAAGAAAACATTGTCATCTTAGCTTGGATGGCTCTGGATGCAGTTGAAACACTTGATTATCACAAGCTTCCTTACAGACTAGATCTACAGGGTTATTTCATACAACCGACACCAATCAACTTCAATTGACTGAGAGGATGATAGGGTCTTAATTCATTACAGGCACCTGTTTATTAAGGACATGCAGCAGACCCTAATGGAGGCAAGAAAACCTGATACTAGAAAATCATATATTAGCAAATGGAAAAAGTTTTCAAGTTTGTGCCAGCAACTTAACCAGCATAATTCAGTAAATATATAATTTTATCCATTTATTGTGCATAATTCAGGGCTAGCTTTTCTCTGGTTTTACAATATTTGTGTGAGTTAATATCCTACGGCCTTTCTTACCTTCTGTCAAGGTTCTTTATCAGCCATTTCAGCATGGCTGCCCGCGGGTCCTCCTCATTCAATGCAGTCTGATGTCAAATATTTCTGAAAGGGGGTATTGCATAAGTGGCTACCAAGTAAGCTGGTGATCCTTCCTTGTGATCTTAATTTTGTGTTAGAGAAGTTAACATTTGCTCCATTTCAACCAGATAATCTGGCAGACTTGAGGTTCTTAACATGGAAAACAGATTTACTGATTACTCTGTTCTGCACAAGAAGGGTATCTGAGTTGTAAGATCTTATGGTGAATCAACCCAGCCTCATTTTCCATAGGGACATGTTTTCCTTTGAGAATGAATCCTTATTTTATGCCTAAAGTGGTATCCAAGTTTTCTTTAAGCCAAACTATTCATCTCCCCATTTTCTTTACTGAATCTGAAATCAAGTACTATCTTGTTAGAGGTATAGCTCTCAGATCTTTAAATTGTTTATTTCTTGTGAAGACAAAAAGGAGGGACAACCTGTGTCAAAACAGATTATTTCCAAATGGCTGTCTAAGGCTATTACCTTTTGTTATACTCACTATAATAAATCTATTCCAGGCAGGGTAAATGCCTTCTCTGCTAGGTCCTTGGCTTCATCTATGGCTTTTTGGAAAGAGCTGGATTCTAGAAATATTCTAGAATCTGCTACATTGTAGAATCTGCTACTTGTCCTTGGTACATACTTTTACATATTATTATAAGATTGATTCCTTCTTTAGTCCTAGATCAAGTTTTGCTAGGGCTATTCTCCAAGGGTCCCTGGACTCTTCTTTCACTTCTCAAACATAGTTAGCTAGGGTAATCTATCCATATAACTAAGGCTATTGCAGCAGTAATCAATATGATGAACATAGTACAGTTAAGTTGACCTTACTACGACAGTAGATGTTTGAATGATCACTGCTGCAGTAGCCACTCCCTCCCTCCACCCCCCCCCCTTTTTTTTGGTGTTTCTATTTATTTATTTATTTTTTTTTTTATGCCAGGGTAGAGAGATTTATGTTTATTTATTTTTTTTGTTCCTAGCATAGTTCTCTCATGACTCAGCCTCCTTCTTTCTGCTGGCAGGAAAGCACTGAAGAGCTTTGTCCAAACCTGTCTTTCAGTCAGCCAGACTTGAGCTACTTGATAATTTGAGTATGTGTAAGGTGCACTGAAGCTTTGGAAGCTGGCCAGCCATTATATCTTTTGCAGAATTAATTCAAATCTTCAAACCCTAGATCTAACAGATTTGTTGTTATGTTTTTAATTCCTTTGAAGCACCTTTATTCTAAGGGCATGCTACAGGTATTTGAGGAGACAATAACATTTGTTACTAGGGAAATTTATTTATGTAAATGGAAAAGATTTTCTGTTTGGTGCAAAAATAAAGGAAGGTGCCATATCAAGGAGGGACTCCCCTGGTTCTGAATTACCTGTGTAAACTGCTTAACTCTGGCATAGCATACACTTCTATTAATGGACATATTTCAGACATGTCTGCTTTTTTGCCACTTGATCCACCTTTATCTTCTCTTTTTCAAGTGAAACAGTTTCTTAAGGGAGTATTGCTATTAGACCATCAAAGGAAAATGTGGCTTCTCCATGGGTTTTAAATTATGTTTTAGGGAAATTAACACAAGCTCCATTTTAACCAGCAGCCTTAAATTGTTTTGTTGGAAGCCTTAACTTCTGCTAGATGGGTTTCAGAGTTATAATCTGTTCTGTGTATTCAACCTTTCCAGGTGTTTTAAAAGAACAAGGTGAGTCTGAGAACTAGCCCTTCGTTTATACTAAAAGTATTCTCTGAATTTACCCTTAACCAAATTATTTGGCTCCCTACCTTCTATCCCAATCCACAAAATAAGAGAGAAAGAATTCCTCATAGCTTAGATGTACATAGACAACTCAGATTTTATTGAAAAAAATCTATAGATTTCAGATATGTTATGATAACAAGAAAAGGGGACAGCTTGTTTAAAAAAAAAAATCCTAGATGGCTTTCTATTTCTAATTTTTATGTTATTGTAATTATGGCAAAGACTTTTCAAAAAATCTACCAGGGTACTTTGATACCTGGGAGGTTTTTTTGAAAGATGTGGAAACTAAATCTATCATGGGAGCAGTTACATGGTTCGCTTTTCACATTTTACTAAACATTAAAAACTGGATGTTTTTTCTAGCACCATAACTGGATTCACCAAGGCTGTTCTACAGGACATTCTTGATTCTGGACAACACACTCCATCTATACTATTTTAGCTTTAGAAATGATGCTATTTGTGAGGAATATGGCAACAGTGATCTTATGCAGAACATAGTACAGTTGTGAAGATTACTCACCAGAATGGCAGATGCTTGTATAGATCACTGTTGCAGTACATATCACCTCTATCATTTTCCCATGGATAATCACTTTCTTTGGGGAGAAGTATCCATTCCCAGTGTTTTTTTACTTTTCCACCCTTTATTCTATTCTGTGGCTTGACTTGGAGATATAGGCTTCAGCTTCCTACCAAAGGGGAAAGGAAGCTTTTTTTTTTTTTTTTTGGTTTTTGTCAACACTATTTGGTTCATGCTTCATCCTATGACCTTTCTATCCAGTGCTCCATGTTTTCCCATTGTCTAACAGCTTCTCCATATACCCCAGACTTACACTGATCAAACCAAAGCAGGTCACAGAATATAAGGTTGCCTGGGGGTCTTGGCCAAGACCGTCATCCAAGATTTCTTCACTTGGGCATACCCCATTAATTCGACCCTCCCACTGTGGTCTTCATGGTTGTGTCTACAGGGCAGGTGTGCAATGGAGATGATCTTCAGGTAGACATCTCCAGTCTTTACCATGGTTTGCCTCAGAGAATGCCCATGTAACCACCCAGCCATGCAGGATGGGCATACCCAAGCCTCCCTTGCTGATCTGTTAGTCATCCAGGCCATTAATCGGTGTTCGCTTGGCTGTAGTTAGGGCTTTATCCTTCTATGCCACCAGCGTAGCAAGGGGCAAGACACCCATGTGTTTTTGACATATCTGTTTGTCCCTGTTATACTAGCACATCCAGTCATACCAAAGATGGACATACAGCATGCAAGGAAGGAGCCTGAGGATTATAGACTGGCTGGATATATGGGTATCCTAGAGGATATGTCCAACTTATGAGGAGTACTGCAGCAGGGATCTATTTGAATATCTACCATTTTGGTAAGTTACCTACATGATTGTGCTTTGTCTGCAATGTGACCTGGTGAATGGCCATGGCTTCCAAGGCCACTGATGTTGGTAGGAGTCCTAGAGGGTACTCTAAGAAAAGTAAAATATTTATTTTCCTTTTGCATAGGGACCACTGGGAGTACCTGACTGGGGACCATACCTCTCAACCTGGAACCATCAAAAATCTGGACAAAAGCCCATGAAAAATAGGTACAAATCTGTACACTGATTAACATAAAATTTGTATACATAATTATGTAACCCCACCCATTTCAATGGAATTGTGGGGTACCAATTTTCAAGTGCAAACGGAACAACCAAAATATGGCCTCAGCCCAGACCCTGCAGTAAATTATTTTTTTTCTTTTGAAATGTGCAGCAATGACGTTCACTGGGAAGTGGGAAAGGAGAAGATGATGAACCTTAGGATTTTGTTTTTGGTGACTTGCAGTATGTGGGTTTTGTAGTAAAAGTAGGGCATTTAAAGTAGGGCATTTAATGGTAGGCAATATTCTAATCTTAGCAAAAGTATAAAGCAGCATTTGAATTCTGCTGTTACTGTTCTGCTTAAACTTAGATTTTGTCAACTTTTACTGCTCGGCTCGAACTGTGCTTACTTTAATGTGCTTGCTTAGAACCATCTCCGGTAAGACAAATTGTGTTAGATTATTTTAGCAGCCACAGCATTCCCAGAAAGAAATGGCAGGCAGTTTTCATTGTGTTTGTAAGGACCTCCAAAAGTCATTCTCTATGGCCTACTGATCAGTGGCATAGCTTGAGTTTGTGCTGCCCAGCTGATTTGCCAGAAAACCACAAATTTTAAGAGGAACAGACTAAAAGTATGAGCCAAACATTCTGTAAACTTTGGGCAGTTCCAAACTATGGTTAACTCCTTGAATTACAAGGGGGTGGTGGTATGGGTAGAGAGTTTAGGCTCTTGCTCCTACACAGAAATACACACACACACACACACACACACACACACACACACACACACACACACACACACACACACACACACACACACACACACACAAGCATATTCTGACTGCATGCCTGAAAAGCATATTCTGACTGCATTCAAATGCCACACACACCTTATTCCTGCCAATCAATATTCTGACTGCATTCAAATGCCACACATACCTTGTTCCTGCCTGCCAATCAGTAAAGTAGCAAATGCGTGGCCCATAAATGAAGCATACACATGACAGCTGTAGCTAAGTTTCAAGGGAAATGCAAGTTGTTACACAAACACAATGAAAACTGAAAACTGCCTGCTGTAACCAATGCAATAAATGAAGCATACACATGACAGCGGTAGCTACATTTCAAGGGAAATGCAGGCTGTTACACAAACACAATAAAAACTGAAAACTGCCTGCTGTACCACATGCGTGGCCCATAAATGAAGTGTCAAAGGAAATGCAAGTACAAATGTTTCAAGGGAAATGCATGCTATTACAAACACAATGAAAACTGCCTGCCATTTCTTTCTGGGAATGCTGTGGCTGTTAAAATAATCTAACACAATTTGTCTTACCGGAGATGGTTCTAAGCAAGCACATTAAAGTAAGCACAGTTCGAGCCGAGCAGTAAAAGTTGACAAAATCTAAGTTTAAGCAGAACAGTAACAGCAGAATTCAAATGCTGCTTTAAGCAGCTGGGGAACTGTGGCTGTATAAAGTTAGCAAAATCCCAGTTCTGCATCAAAACAAAATGTGGAAGTCCAGTTCTTACCTGGTTTTACAAACTCAGTCAATAAATATTTATCAGTTGCATTTTGTCTGCTGTTGTAACTGCATCTAGTAGGCAGCAACGTATGGCAGTTATATTATTTAGGCACGTGCCACGTGCACTTTATGCATTTATTAGCCAAGTTGTAGTGCTGTGTGCAAACGGTCTACAAAATACATTCTGCTTCCTGCTCTTGGTGTACCATAATATACGATATTACCTATAGCTGCCTTTATGGCAACTGAACATACGTAATGCCATATGGTATGTTTAATGTATTGGTTTCATTTAGTCTGACTAGTATTACCTGTACACAAATCCTTAGTAACATATTTTATCAAGTTTCCATAAATAAAAACATCATAAAAGTTCAGTCATCATAACATACTTTTGATAAACTAACCACGTACTACTTAGTTAATTTACTATATGCTTGAAATTCGGGTTAAAAACTAATTGTGATAAACTCAGTTTTGCAATGCAAGAAGAGTTATACATTTAGCTAAAATCGTAAGATTGTGACGCACAGGTAAATAGACAGAGATGCATTTATAACAAAGATATATTTATTACTTTATATAGGGAATGGATGTAAATAAACAAAACAATGGACATGCTGCATAGAAATGAAGCCTTTTGCTGTACACAAATAAGATCTCTGCAGTGGACTCTAGTCACGATTGAAGTAACAGACGGTAAATATTCAACAGTACCAGACCAGTAAGTTAAACCTGCAGGTAAATAGGTAACATCTTATATGAAGAAATGGGAGAAATGGACTGGTGTCTATGCAGTGAAACAGAATGATATTGTTAAGTTACTATATTACAAACACACACCCGCAGACGTGCATACATACATACCTACTATCCTACTTCTTGTAGTTGAGGATTTGATTCCCTCAGCCACAATTTGTCTACTACTCAGGGCAGGTCAATTAACCAGACATTGCTCCGGGTTTACCATGGAAAATGGTGTTTGGCTGAACTTACTTGGTTTACTAATATAATAATTACGTCTTAAATTATTTTACTTCCTTCGATGCCTCACATCTTTTATTAAACATTATTGTTCATTCCTTGACTATTTGTCATCTTATAACAGTTAAATAGGAGCAAAGTAAAGTAGCCTGTCATCATTTGGGTTAATTGCTTGGCAGAAATCACTGTGAGATACATGCAGACAGCTTTTATGCATATTTTTTCTACTTCTAATACCTCTGAAGTCCATGCTCTATAACTTAATTTTTCAAACGTTAGTGACAGAATAGTAAGACTATATATAATAGAAAGTTGAAAGAGGGCTTGCCAGAAGGAAGGGAAGCTCCCACTTTTACTACGTGGACCATGCCACCATTACAACTTCTCACTTGATATGCCTGCTGACACCTCATTGTTATTGAAGACCCGACTGTCCTCTTCCTTGATTTCATGTCGAAATTCTGGCAGAGTTAAAACAAACAGGTAATGGCAACAGTCAGCAGCATGGCAACCATACACAGTTCCAAATTACTCCCAAAATGAATCACTTTCAATGAAGCAATGGAATCCAACATTGCGGCAAACTTGTATTGCTTCATTGAAAGTGATTCATTTTGGGAGTAATTTGGAACTGTGCATGGTTGCTGTGCTGCTGACTGTTGCCATTACCTGTTTGTTTTTATTCTTTTTTATGGGCTTGAACAGTTGGCTGGCTTGCTGGGGAACTTTGTTCATGTATTCTAGCAGAGTAGCTGAGATTAGTGGCCTCTTGTGTGGTTTCTGTAGGTTTCCATGAGGAGGAGGAGGTAACCCATCATTTTTTGAGTCTGAATCCCAGACTTACTTGCTTCTAATTAAAGACTGCACTGCACAGCTTGAGCTGAGTGGTAACCGAGGAATTCAAATGCTGCTTTAAGCAGCTGGGGAACTGGGAACTGCACGCACGCATACTTTGGCCAAGAATTGAATCCCTCAATTCTGACAGGCTGGCATGCTGTTCATGGAGCTGACATCATCCTGCACGCCTCTGCACATGATGACATCAGGAGAAAAACAAAAAAAAAATTTAAAAGAAAGCCTAGAAATTCAGAAATTAAGGGGTGCCACTCGGGAATTGTGTCACCCCATTATTTGGACCTCAAAACCGGTAAAAAATGAGAAATTTGGTATGGTTGAGAGCTATGCTGGGGACTACTATTAGGGTATACAGTATAAAGTAGATGCCTGGCATAGTATTGCCAGGATGGTGTCTGATGTCACGGGTACCCCACTGTGGTGAGCAGTGCTGGAAACCACTACTGTTACCTGTGGAGGCATCATCCTGCTCATTTATGCTTGTGAGAAGAAGAGATAAGAATAAGGGCCCTGAGATGTACCGTTAACATGGAAGTTTTTTTCAGTGCCCTGTTATTTGTCTTATAGCTATTTGTGATGTCACTGGATATTTAATTAAGGAGCACTGTATTTTTACTTCCTGCCTTGCAGCTCAGGCAGATCATGGAGAACTCACTGCTGTTTCAGAGCAGAATGGAGTGCTGTCCAGGTGAAGGGTTGCACCTGCTTTCTTGACATTTTATGTAGTCTTCAGTAATATTATTACCACTTATGCATGCAGTGCAAGGATGTGTATGGCTATCTGTGCAAGTTATAGTAGTTGTTACGGTGCTGCAGCTCACCTTTTATAATTGCAGTAGCTTTCATTATGCATCAGGGCAAGTTATCTAGTATTTGGTTATATTTCATAACCTTAGGACTGACAGATGTCATACTTTGTTATAGGTATAACTTTGTTACAATGTCTTGGTAATTAAGACAAACCTTATATATATATATATATATATATATATATATATATATATATATATACACACACATATATATATATATATATATATATATATATATATATATATATATAGCCATACACGCACACATACACACACATATATATATATTTACATACATAAACATATACATATATATGTGTGTGTGTATATAGCTTTATATAGTTATATAGTATATAGCTATATATATATATATATATAGCTAGATAGATACATTCTGGTTTGCTCACACAACATAGGATGCAGGTATTTTTTACACTGATACAAACACATCTTCCTTTCAGTACATCTCTCACTCTCTGAGATGAGGCGTAGTTGTTATATCCATAACCTTTGCAGACTGCCCCACTCTGATTATACTTATGTGGGGGTGGATAAATGGTTGTGCTTTGGGTAATTAAATATGCTGTGATGGGTGTTCCTGAGGGATTTTGCAGGGAAATATACTTGGAGGAATATTACATTGGGGCTTGTATCAGGTGGTGGGTATGGACCCATTATCACTATATTGTCCATGCTTCTGTCCAGTGTATGTCACTGCTGGTCACACTTTCACCTGGCACACAACTACTTGCCTTGCCACAGACATGTTATGTGGGCTGTTGCATGCTAGTCCCCAGTACAGTCTTTGCAGGAGATCCATGGGGCCACTAGTATACACATCATATTGGCCAAAGTTTTGAGTTTGTTTGTGTGCCCCTGCTTCCAACAATCTTCCCTCTTTCCATCCCCTGATTTTCCCCTATATCCTTCCCCATATTTCCTTCTGAAAAAAATGGGCACATGTCCTTAAAAATATATTCTTCTTCCCCCTTAATAATTATAGGTTTATAGGTGTTTACTAGGCTAATGGCCTCAAGGGCATTTTTAAGCCTAGTCATGCATCCCAAATCTCTGACAAGTTCTGATACCCTTGATAAGTGTAAGCTGGGATTTGGGAGATGAAACATTTACAAGCAGGGGACTGGGAGATGAAACTTTTACAAACAGGGGACTGGGAGATGAAACTTTTACAAGCAGGGGACTGGGGGATGAAACTTTTACAGGTTGCCTGAAAGTCATTGTTTCACTGTATTCGGCATTCATCAGACATATCATTCTTCCCTTCTTTGCTTCCTTGTGCATGTTCCTCTGCTTGTTGTACCCCATTCCTACTTTCCTGTTCACTCATTTTCACCCCATTTAAAATACTAAAACTAGATATAAACCTTGCTGGAAGCTATTTACTCTGGCTTCCAGCTGTTCTCATAGTGTTGCTAAGTACAGCACCTGCACACACACAGGTATATACCTGCTACTTTATTTATGTAATTATTTATTTAACATTTGTTTACCAGGAAAGTCAGACTGGACACAGGTCCTTTTTCAGCAGAGGCCCAGGGAGAAAAGCTCCATGAGTAACAGTAAATGTGAATGCACGAATTACAACAATCAGTAAAGTATAAAGTAAACAAAATGTAGTATGCATAAGAAAATACAAATTTGTTACATCATAACAACAAAACCTAGGCTTTGAACTTAGCTAGTACTATTTGTAAAGTATGACTTATGTCAAGATATACGGTTAAGACAGGCTGGTAGGAATAAAAGATTAAACACCGGGGAAGACGTTGGATATGGTTGGGGTAAACTGTGATGTATAAGACCATTCATGAGAGGTTAGTACAGGAACATAGCCACTTATTTTTTAGACAAGCTTTAAGCGATGGCTTAAAGTGGTACTTGTTCACTAATTCTTTTCACATTATTCCTGGATAAAGTTGCAGGAAAAATCTGTCTTTACAGAGCCTGTCATTTGCACCAGCAGGTTTTTAATTAGAAGTAGCTTGGGCCATAAAATTCCTACTTGTTGATAGTTATGTTTTGGCTGCTTTGCATTACAGGGTATAGCTGCTGTAGCCTCAGCATGATTGCAATAGGCATATTTTTGAATCCTAGGGAAAGTCCATGCTATTTGTGTACTCATGATTTTGATATTTTAGGCACTCTGCCCTCCCTATCAGTAAGTGTCATAAGATAAAATACATTTGCATCATTTTTTCTTACAAATATAACATCACAATACATTTACAGGTCTCCATGCTTCCAAGTTCTGTCTGCAATTTTTTCATGTTCTTTTTTTTAGTAAATTCTACTTTGCCAGATAGTTTATCTTTCAACAGTAACAACTTAAGCTGTAATAAAACTACTTTTTGTTAATTAAGAAGTTAATCAGCGACTAGTGTGCCTAATCTTACATCCTTGTAGAAGTGTATGTGTGTACTACTTTGGATATTTCCTCGATGATGCTTTAGAACTCTTGCTGCAAGACCATATGATCTTTTTTTTCATTGTGTGCCAACATTGCTTAACACTGAAGGCAGATTATTTGCTCTTTTGATTAAGTAACTTGCTTTTAGTTTGTCAATGCAGGTAACCATTATGTCTGACTTTATGCTGCAGGTACCAGATAACTGGCAAATTAATTGTACTATTATTCACTGCACTGACATTAAAATTGTTAATCATTACTTGTGTAACACCTGCTGAATATTATCACAGCAGTGACTAATGTGATTTTCCAGCTGCTAAAAATGTATGACTTAGTAGGGATGAATCATTGAAAAGCTAAGCAGCAACTCACACTGAAATGTGTGAAACATTATTTGTATAACATAATTCCAAGGTTACTCGGAGAGGTATAGGACTGCACACTGAGAAGCTGCAGCCAAGCAAAACTGTCTCACTATTTAATGCACTTCTTGGTGTGGTTTACTGCTTCTATACCATCCAGCCGTATGTATTTAAGATATAAGTGATCTGCTTTGTGGGATCTGTTTTTGTATTGGCAGACTGCAATAATGAAAATTTTTAAACAGTCCTTCACTAGTCACTTTTAGCAGTACCTATAAAATGAGCACTCTCTCAGTTTTTGTATTGAAGATATAGAATATGATTAAATGCTTCTAACTTAGATTTAAGTGTGTGAGCCATTTGTGAGCAGTATACTAATCATGGTCTGCCGCAGTGGTATGGCGGTAGCATTGTTACCTCACAGCAAGAGGTTCTCCCATTCGATTCTCGGCTTGGCTTGGGAGTGCCTTCTGTGTGGAGTCTGTATGCCCTCCCCGTGGTTGCGTAGCGTTCAAAAGACATGCGTGCGTAAATGGGCTTGCCTTCGTTAAAGGTTGGGCATCGAGCTGGCACCTCTGCGTTTCATAAAAATCTACTGCCAATCATTAGCGGACTGGAGTTCCGCTGTGGCGACCCCTTACTGGGAAAAGCCGAAAGACAAACAAACATACTAATCATAAGATATAGAGGTGAGACTCACTCTGGATGCTAGAGACAGCAAACATAGTATAATAGAGGTAAGAGAACAGAATGTAAGAACTGAAGGCTTGACCCATAATTAGTTTTAGGGAGTACAGGAGTTGGTCAGGATGATGAAAAGCATCTAATATAAGTTACTAATTTTTCTGTCTATAACCAAGAAAACTGTCTCTTGATCCCATTCAAAAAGAATGTCAATGTTAGACCCTCTTAAATAGTATGTTACTTTGGTTTGGCACTTTTATCCACAAAATAAAGAAAATGGCCTTCATCAGAACCTAAAAGTTCCTCCCCCTCTCTAAACATGTAAATATGCCCACTCAATCATGTGATCAAAATTTTATCATTTTTAAAGGTGACATTCTAAATCAAATATGACAATTATTAAAGAGTTAAACCTATACATATATATATATATATATATATATATATATATATATATATATATATATATATATATATATATATATATATATATATATACACATCAGTAATAATAGTAGCATGTGTGGTACAACAGATACCGCACTTTCCTTTGGTGCAGAAGTGTGGGGGTTCAATTCCCACATCAGGAAGAATGATTACTGACACTGCAGTGCAGCATAAGGGTAGTGCTGCACTCCTGAGTGAGCTGTCCTTCAGATGAGATGTTAAAACCATGCCTCATCTCCTTAACTTGATGGCAGCTGAGATGGATGTAAAAGGTCCAATGGCACCTATCGAAGAGAGTATTTACAAATGGGTCTATATTATCCCAGCGAAAGTGCATATGTGTGACTACATAAAAGTTGACACATAATGCATGAAAGCTGGAAATCGTGAATGGCCGCGAAATCAAATTTTTTCCTAGGGAAAAAATTCACGTGGCCATTCGTGAATAAAATCTAAATTAAAAGCATAAATAGGTGAGGAGATTCGCCCCTCTACCCCCCCCCAATGTGAGGGGCTATGCCCCCACTCCCCCTAACTAAATATACCAACTGCGAGATTACATTATAACAACAGAAAGGGCAACTCCTGGTTGTTGGCCAATTACCTCATTACCCTATGACAAATACATTGAAATGCTCAAATGTGTTTCGATGTATTTGTGTCGCTCTTTTCGTATTCGCACAAAGCAACTTTTGCTGTAATAATATAGACCCTTTACAAATATATAGATATACAAACATATTCAGAATTTCCTTTATAATCATAATAATTTTTCATCCTTATTAGACCCCAACTACTTTTTCCATAATCACCATCTGATTTTACTTAATATTATTGATAAAATCCATTTACCATTAAACACAATTTCATTTAGTCTTTCATTCCATATAATTCCATAAAACACAAAATAACTTTTTATCTATTCTTTTAACACATCCTTATAATATTCATTTTTAATCATATTCATGTTTATTTTATCCATTTTCTTTATATAGTTTTCCCCATAATTTTTTTACTCTTTTACGTTTCAAAAACACGTTCCATAATTGCTTCTTATTGACAATGTAAACATAATCTATCACTTTTCGTTTATATGGCATATTTTCTTTCACTGGTAATATATCTATCATTCTCCATAAAGAAATCTTGACATTCTACTATCTGATTGCACCATTTGCTTATCATTTTTATAGCTTTATTTTTTTTCATGTTATATTTTCCCATAGTTTTACATAGTAATGTTTTATCATTACATTTTTGTACCATACTTTCCTATCTTTTTCTATATCATCATTTTTTTTATATTTTCCACAAAAATATTTTTTTCTTGGTAACATTTTATTTTTTTCATTAATACACTCTTTTTCTCCTTTACTCTTTTTTACCAGTTCCCAAAATGTATCATATTTATACTGTTTTACTACTGATCTTTCATCTTTTTCATTTATCCGCTTTAACACTTTGATCAAATTTAATGAAGCAGCATACAGTACTGGATTAATTAACCCTAAACCTCCTTCCTCATTATTTGCATACATAACTTCTCTTTTTACTGGGTTTAATCTAGAACCCTGAATAAATGAAAAAAAAAATCTGCAACAATTATTTTTCGAATACTGTTGGCAACATAAAACACTTGCTAATTATACTATTTTTCTAATCAGTACTGAAGTAATTAAATAAGCCTTTTTTCAGAATGAAAGTTTATATGTTCTCCAGAAAAGACAGGATTGTTTTATTTCTTCTGCTGTTTTTCCCATTTAATTCTACTCGCATCTATATTCCAAAATGTTATACCTAACACAGAAATTTCATTAAATACAAAATATGTATCCCCTGTCTTTACTACATTACCTAAACCTGTACTTTTCTCTTTATTTAAAGTCATTCTTATCATCTCTACATTCAGTTATGCAAATTATTACTTCTTTTATGCATTTTTTTTTTTTGCAATTATTATGATGTCATCTGGATATGTTAACAGAACGGGAATTTTTAACCCTTCAGGTGTCATATACCCTGCCTCTTTAATTTAGTAATTTATTTCACATACTATCACATTCATAACTAATGCAGAGGGTATATATCTCATTGGACAGCTCTGTCTTATACCCCTGTTTGTATGTACCTCTTTATTATTACCATACACTGATGTACATAATTTCTTAACTTTCTCATGTATATTATATTCTTTCATTATTACCCATAAGATTTCTCGTCCAGTTTGTATCAAATTCCTTATTAAGGTCATCTATCATGATTTACGCTTCTTCCTATTTTCTATTCATAATATCATCCATAATTTCTCTATTACTAATAATTCTTGACAATCATTCCCCTTTATTCTATATATATATATATATATATATATATATATGTGTGTGTATATATATATATATATATATATATATATATATATATATATATATATATATATATATATATATATATATATATATATACTATCTTCCATATTTTACATTTTAGTTTCAAATCTATATTGTATTGTTTTTATAAAGATCTTATAATTATTATTCAATACTATCAGTCTCCAGGTTTTTAATTGCCTTCTATCTTCCTTCTTACATATGGATTTAAATATTCCATTGCATAATTATTTATACATAAACCTTCATTTACCCATTCATTCAGAAATCTTTATTTTTTTTGCCAATCACTTACATTTTTATACATTTCATACTCTATTCCATCTCTTCCTGCAGCCAAATCTATATTTATGTGTCCTAATACTTTATCTAGCTCATTTAAATAAATCCCCTTTTCCAACTATTTATTCTTTTTTCTGTTAACTTTTTTTACTTTCTATATTTTTGCTACCTTCTTTTTCTTTAAACATTTCCTGTCCACATTGTGCTACACTGTTCTTAATCTTTTCCTGTGTTCTATTTCTCCTTTTTCATTTTTTTTATTTTTCTCATTATGCTACCATCTTCCTTTACTAATCTACTTAAGTAACTTGATATTTCTTCTCTTTTTCCTTGTAAAAATATCAATACTTGCATAATATTTCTTGTATTTTTTTAATTTCCTCCATATAATTACTTTTACTTTCTATTATTATGTTCTAAATCTTCCAATGTATCATTATATGTTCTTTTATATTTTTCTTTCTCTACTTTTCTCATATCATATTGCCATTGTAAAAATAAATATTTTCCTTAAATATCATCCACTATTAAGACTGCTTTATTTATAAAATGTTCTCATAGCAATATGATTTTTTTCATAAATGTATTACTAATCTCTTTCCATCTTCATTCCATACTTTTTCACTTATCCTTTTTATTCCTTTGCCTATTTTTTTATATTCCTTGTTTCCTTTATCTCTAGCCATATTGCAAGATGATCAGAAAATCCTGTTTCAACTACCTCCCCTTCTCCTATAACTAAACCTCCTGATACTATAAAGTAATCTTTTTCAGTTTTGTGCATACACCTTTTGTAAGTCTATGAATTTTTGTCCTGAAGGTTTAACTTACCACATCTTATAACTTATAACATTTTTCATTTTTTACTCAGATGTGTTTTTTTTATTTCAAAGATCAAACAAACTATGTACAAACAATTATAATAAACTATATACAATATCCATAACAATGTATACATATAAAGGAAATCATTCAATATTTCTTTAATAAAGACTTCAGTTTATCCCACCAATTTGCTTATGTGTCAGTTTTTGTTCTTGGTTTTATAGTGGAAATTTCTCTATCACAAACACATTTGGCTAAATAAACAAATTCACTGCTAAATGCAAGAGTGTGTTCTGATTTCTAATTTTTCATAATCACTTTCCTTGCTATTGCTAGTATTGACTATAATATATGTATTTGAGTTCCTGGTATAATTTCTGCAACAGGCACATTAAACAACACTGGATGGGAGATATGAGACTCATCCCGGGGATCACTTCTGTGGCTTTGCTCGACAGTGGCACAGGAAAATTATTTTCTTGGGTGGCGAAAGCCAGGGTACCTTTTTGGCTAGGCTTATATAGGCCTTAGGACCAATAGCCGAGTACCCACCTATGAACCTATGAGAGAGTCAGAAATCTTACAATTGTCATTCCATACAGTTTTATAAAAGTATCTAAAATCATTCCAAAAATAGGTACCATTCTACAATTTACAATCATATGCACCCAGTCTCCAATATTTCATGTCTTCTTTTTTATATATCTTGGCAATTTTATTGGGAGTTAGAAAGCCACTATGCAGGAACTTCCAAGTACAGATTTTTCAGCAGGGAGAAGCTATGTTTTTTCTTGCTGATTTCAAACAAAGCCTTTTATTACTTAATGTAAATTCTTCATTATTTAGTTTTGTTGAATAGTTCCAGTAAGAAACATCTGTGAAGGTAAAATCTGTTCTGATTTATACATGATGGCTATAATTGAGGTACCTTTTAGGGAACTATTATTAATAACAGAAATTATGTCAAGAATTTTGGATATATTCTTGTCAAGTGTTTTTAATGAAGTTATAATTCTGTGATAAAAGAACTCTTTACAGGTCTGGATATCAAGCCAGTTACAGTTTTGTAGACTATATCTAGCTATTAAGTAATCAGTTGTGTGAATTTTATTTGTTGACAAGAACTTTTGCCAAAACAGAAAATTACCCTTTTTGAAATCTAACATTTTCTTCGTATCAAAGGAAATTATACATTCACTAGTAAAGGCAATTGGAAATATAGATATGATTAAATTCTTGATTAGGTGATTGCAATACATAAATCTTTTAAAATTCAGTAACATTTGGTTAATGAAGAAAAAGCTTGTAAGTTTTTGTTTATTTTGCAAATATACTTTAGCCATAGAAAACATTCCTATCTAAATAAATTGTTTGTTTGTGTCTTTCGGCTTTTCCCGGTTAGGGGTCGCCACAGTGGAACTCCAGTCCGCTAATGATTGGCAGTAGAGTTTTAAAAAGTTCAAATATAGTTTTATTGTTGTCTAGTAATATAATTTGATGTACTGACTTCCACTAAGATGTATATGAATTATTGATCCATAAAAATACAGTGTTAATAATGGCTGCATTTATTTATAATTCTATGTTGGGAAATGCAATACCTCCCTCGTCCCAGCTCAGAGTGTGCTACTGTAGAGATGTTCTAAGTTTTTTAGGAAACCAGAGAAACTTCACCAGGATATTGATTATACTTTTAACATTTTTTTTGAGTGGAGGGATGATTAAGGACTGACTAACAAGTAGAATTTTAGGTAAATTTATGTGTTTGATTAAGGTTAGTCTATCCTCAAATTAATACAAATATTCCAGTTGTCTGTTAGGTTTATAACTGAATTAATTAGATGCTAATGATTAACTGAAACTGTCTTTTTAATATTAGATTCAGTAGAAATACCTAGGTACTTAATATGGGAATTGTCCCAGTTGAAGTGCTTGTAAGTTTGACTTCCTTGTTTATTAAGAGCGTTTGGGTTTTTTATGATTAAATTTTAATCGAGATATAATTTCAAATAAACATTCTAGTGAGGTTTCAATATCTCCACAAGTTAGTAACAAATCATCGGCAAAAAGTTGGATCTTGGGGGATATATCACTTGTAAGTTTATAACTTATAATGTTCTTATTGTTTTGTATATAATTTGCAAATAGCTGTACTACAAGGGCAAAAATTAAGGGGGGCAAAGGACAACCTTGTTTTCTACCTCTCAATATTTTGAAAGGACTTGATATGAAAGAGACAATTTTAACAAAGGAAATAGAATTTTTCTAGAGCTTTTTAATTAACTTTATGAATTCTAAAGAAAAATTATACTCTTGCAATACTTTAAACAAGGAAGTCAGACTTACAAGCACGATGCTTCAGAGGTCATCCATGTGCAACTAACAACAGGCAAAACTGCAATTCAAATTGTAGCTTGCTATAGATCACCCGCCATGTACCTGGACCCCCATTCCGCATTTCTGGAGACACTGGGAAACATAAAGGTCCTACCAAACATCCTGATACTGGGTGATTTCAATTACACAAACATTGACTGGAGGAACTACTCAAGTAGTAACTCCCTTGTCCAACATTTCCTAGAATTTATAAACTCAAATGCCTTGAATCAACTGGTCAACACTGCCAGCAGAGGTGACAACATATTAGTCCTGGTCATCACCAACATGGGGGACCTTCATATCGGAGGTCAACCCCTCGCTGGTTAGATCTGACCATAAATAAATCACTTTGGATATCCACATTCCGCCCGCCACCTCCAGACAAGGAAACCACAGTGAAAAACTTTTCAAAAGCAAACTTCAGGTTACTTAAGACCAAGGTGGAAAGTTTCGGAGCCCCCATGCTAAAGGATAATGCTGTTCAAGCTGCAAAATCCTTTACTAATGCATTCTATGGGCATCTACAAGAATGCATGGATCATGTTATCCCAAGCAAAACCAAGACTCATTCCTCCAAGAAAAGGAAACCAGACTGGTGGACCCCTGCCATAAACAAACTATACAAAAGAAGGAGGAAACTAGTACAGAAAAGAGTAGAATCCCAAGAAGGGAAGACATCCCTGATCAGTATCTGCAAGCAACTACGATCCCTCATAAAATCATCCAAGGCGAGCTTCAAAAGAAAAATTGCCAAGGACTCCAAAGATAACCACAATGCATTCTTTAGCTATGTCAAGAATCTAAATGGCAATGCTCAGATCTGCTCGGAAAATACACTGAAACGACCGATATCTCCAACTTCCTGACAGACAGGTTCAGTGCAAACTTCACCCCCCTCTCACCCTCAAATGGGCCCATAACCATACCAGAAGAATGTAGATCCCCTGAAATCACAGACACTCAGGTTAAAACAGCCCTCTCCAAAGCCAAAAACACAGCATCAATGGGACTGGATGGTGTCCCAGGCTGCATCCTACACAAGCTCAAAGACTAACTAACCCCTCACCTAAACACACTGTTCAAACTCAGCCTCTCCACAGGCTACATACCCATAGAGTGGTGCACAGCAACAGTTATTCTGCTCCACAGAGTTGGAGCCACAACAGACCCCAGGAACTATTGCCCTATAAGCCTGACTAGCTTGGTCTGCAAAGCTATGGAGCACATCATCATGGAATTCATTAACAGAGACATTGGGAACCTCCAAACACTGGACCCTACCCGGTTCGGCTTTGTTAAGGGCAGATCATGCCTCCTAAACCTGGTGGACTTCTTTGAGACACTTACCAAGGCTATAGAAGAGGGAAAGGTGGTACACACAGCCTACCTAGACCTCGCAAAGGCCTTCAACACCATTCCCAATTCTGGTATTATAGACAAGCTCAACAGCCTTAACATAAACCCCTACATCACAAGATGGGTTGCCATCTGGCTCATGGACAGAACCCACATGGTGAGAGTTGTGGGAGCTAGGTCCGACTCTAAACCGGGTTACAAGTGGCATTCCCCAGGGCTCAGTCCTAGGACCCCCCCTGTTCGGCTTATACTTCTCAGAGGTACAGGCAAGCACAGAAGGACTATGGCTGACCAAGTTCACAGATGACTGCAAACTAGGGGCTATAACTGACACTCCAGCTGACACAGACATCCTCCAAAAGGGTCTCACTGAGACAGATATCTGGAGTCAAAATCATGGCCTCAAGCTAAATGCCAAAAAATGCATAGTCATCCCCTTTGGAAAAAACAAAGTACCCACAAACTACCACATAGGTGGTAGTCCCCAAAATACGGAAGATGTAATAAAGGCTCTGGGGACCTAAGTAGATAGTAATCTCTCCTTTGATAATCACATTGCCAAAGTAGTTAGAAAATCCTTCTATGTGGCCCACCTAATCACAAAAAGGTTTGCATCCAGATCAAAAGAGGTCATTGTGCCCCTTTACTCATCACTCATTAGACCCATAATAGAGTACAATGCCCCATTTGGGATGTACCTGACAAGATACCTGCAACAGCTGGAAAGACCACAGAAGTGCATCACCAAGAGGATCACTGGCCTCAAACAGATGCCCTATGCAGCTCGACTGAAGAAAGTCCAGCTGTACTCGGTTGCATACTGCTGACTCAGAGGTGATCTCTGCCTGACATATAAGGCCATGTCCAACCCAAAATTGATGGACACGGTCCACCTAAAGAAAACCATATCCCCTTGAGCCACATGGTCTAGGGATCTAAACCTCACCACAACAATAAGTAGGACGTGCTGGAGGGATAGATTCCTGTCCTAGAGACTTCCCATACTTTGGAACAAGATTCCAGTCTATAGTAGGCAGAGTTCCTCGCTACAACTCTTCAAGAGAAACCTTGATGAGTGGATGGGAAACAGAAAGTTTACCCCGGGGATCACTTCAGTGGCTCTGCTGGACAGAGGCACTGGGAATTAATCTAAGTGGGCAGCAAAAGCCAACACATTCTGGCTAGGCTTATAAATGCCTTCGGGCAGGTAGTCTAGTACCTACCTATGAACCTATAAATCTATAAGAGAGTCAAAAGCTTTGTCTATGTCAAAGCTTAATATTGACAATTCATTTTTCTTTTTGTTTGCTATAGATATAAGAGACAACAGCCTTACTATATTGTCTTGAAATGTCCTGTTGTTTATGAACCCAGTTTGGTCATTGTGGATTTAGTCAGAAAGGATATTGTTCAGCCTACTTGTTAAGATAGCCATAAAGATCTTATAATCTACATTTAATAAAGAAATAGGCCTATAAGATGAATAAGAAGTGGATTCCTTATCTGGTTTTAAAGTTGGTGAGACTAATGAATATTTCCACGAAGGTGGGAAATTTGACATGTTTTTAACTTCTTGAAATGTATTTAACAGGATTTTTAATATATTATCTGGTAAAATTGTATATAATTCAGGAATTAATCCATCCAACCCTGGTCATACCTCCCAACCATACCGAATTACTCGGTATTTACCGAGTTTTGGGGTCCAAATGAAGGGGTGCCACGATTCCCGATTGGCACCCCTTCATTTCCGATTTTTTTGCTTCAATTGTTTAATTTTTTTAAAATTCGCGCTGTCGGGGCTGACGTCATCACGTGCACGATGACGTCAGCGCCGTCAGGGCTACCAGCCAGTCGGAATTGAGCTCAAGGAGCTCACGTCATTATTTCCGGCTGGCTGCGAGTGGGAAGGAATACAGCACCGACTCCTGAGTAGGCAGTAACTGTTACACACCATCTAGACTATCACTATGGCAGTAATGCTTTTGTTTTTTTTTTTCCAAGCTGGCTGCGAGCAGCAAAGGAAATGGAATTACAGGCAGCAGTATTTTTCCAAGCAGCAGGCGCCAGGCAGCATGACATCGTTGGTGTGCATATTAGATTGTTTTATCCATTTAGATCATCTGATCTGCCCTGTCGGAAGTAGATATCTACACTTCTGTGCACTGGGTACAATTAGATTGTTTTATTATTTAGATCATCTGTTCTGTTCTATCGGAAGCAAATATCTACACTTCTGTGCACTGCCTTTGCCAGAAAAGACTAGTAAACGAAACCTCTTATTGCCGAGAACACCACCTCTAACTAGCGTTGTGCAAATGGCATTAGAGGTAGTAACTCCTCTGAAGTGCAGCTGTTTAGTACAGCTCTTTGGCATAGACCAGCCTCTCACTTATTTACCCTCAGTATTTCTGTATTTAACAACCGATCTCTTGACATGAAGGATGTGATTAGTTTTAGCCTATAACACTGTCCCTACCAAGTGAAAGACCATCACATAATTCTTACTTTTTTGCCGCGAACGCTACACCTACCTAGCGTGGTGCATGAGGCAACCTAATTAATCACACAGTTCTTGCTTTTTTGCCGCGAACGCTATACCTTCCTAGTATGGTGTACGTGGTAACCTAATTGATTTCTCTGGTGCTGAGCTGTTATTTTTACAGTTCTTGTGCATATGTTAGCGACCAACTCCCTACTTTCCGCATTTTACATATTTTATCTACATATAACGGTTGCATCTACCTCAGAGCACTTGGAACTGACTCAAGTAGTTTTTAACTGTTAAGGAGCAGGGAAATACCATTGGGACTACCTCACCCTTTAGCCATCCTTAAACTAAACGGCTTTCACCTTCTTTCCTCCCCATATAGTGGCTACCACCCATGCCATCTATGTCTTATTTAACTCTAACAGTAGGTTAATATATTACCTATTAAACCATTAATAAACATTCCCTGCAATAGCTTTAACCTATTACTGAACCATTTATTAGTCACTGTCTGACCACTAATCTTTGGCAGACTATCGTATCCTCTTCCTACCTGGGAAGAATATTTAACCTAAGCTTCTTGTTCTATTTAATTGGTTCTCTAAGCTGTTTATCAGCATAATGTTAGCTTAATAGCCTTTTCTACTACTCCTCTTTCTACCACTTTTCCCCTCTGCCTATCCCCATCCTACTGTACCCTGCTATGTACCTGTTTATCAGCATAATGTTAGCTGAATAGCCTTTACAACTACTCCTCCTTCTACCACTTTCCCCCTCTACCTATTCCTATCTTACTATACCCTGCTTAAGAACTAGTACAGGACAAGTAAAGTACTTGAATTTCACTTTGTGTTACAGAACCTTAGCTTTGCAATCTCTTGTAATAGTTGCTTGAGAATGTATCCTATTATGTCCTGTTGTTTAACATTATTACTGTGTAGTTTGTTTTCTCTGCTGAGCTAATTCATTGTACTGAATCTGTGTTAACATTTTTGTGATGCTTTGAATGCCTAGCTAATGTACTGTATGCCTCACTACCTCTTTCTCTCTCTATATATATGTTCCAGCCTGTGTGTTCCTACATGTCCTTGCTCCTGACCAACTGAAAGTGCCCTACTTGCTATCCAAGGAACTTACCCTGAGCTAAGAACTTAATTACTAGCTCCCTGTGAGACCATCCCTGCTAAGGACAGTGAAAGTATGTGTTGCTTAAACTACTTGTAAAATTGTATCCAAAACACAACTTTACCATACTGTAAGGTTAGGCAAGCCCCCGGTCAGGTCAACCAGCACCCAAACTACCTCCCTCTTCCATTATTTCTGCAACCCAAACTCATACTTTTTTCTGGTTCCCATACCTCTCCCCCCCATTTTTTGTTTGTTTTCCCCACTCTAGTCGTTATCCCCTGTGCTGTCTTACTTAATGTAATGTACATGTCTTACCCGACTCCCAGTACACTGAAGGCAAGGCCCAAACAAAATAATCTGCTACACAGTCTAAAACTCAATGTCAAAAATGCATAAGAGTATCTTTCAGAAGGATGGCCACCCCTGGAAGTGACTGCAATGATAATACAGCCTTAAGAGATGACTGATCAGGGATTTGGGAACACACAGACAGTAATTTGGCCTTTGTCCATCATATGTATGCTATAAAAAGGAAACCATTCTATGTTGTATGACTTATAAGCAAGGGTATAGCATCAAGGTCCAAATATGTCATCGCTCCATTGCAATTGGCCTTCATTTGACCAGTCATTGTGTACAATGCCCCTTTCGGTATGTACCTGACTAGGCACATGCAACAACTGCTTCAAAGCTTTATCCTTACACTTGGTCTCCTACAGATTCCTGAGAGGTTATCTATGCCTGGTATTCAAATCATCCTCTGATCCAACCATTATGGACCTGTTGCACATCCTGAATACAAATAACATCAGAAACACCAGGTCTAGGGACATGAACCTCATCTACAACATAAAAAAGACATGCTGGATGGATAGGTATGGTTCTCTGGACCAGGCTTCCCATCCATGTGAAGCAGAGTTCCTGTCTGCACTTATTCAAGTGTAAATTGGATCAGTAGATGGGGAATTGTAAATTTGCTCATTATCTGTCACTCTGCCCATATTAGAAAGAGGAAACTTATAAATGATCAACCAGTCATACCCAAGCTATACCCTCTATAAAATGAGTTGTATCAAAACCTGCCAAATATATTTGGGGAATGTGGCTAGGCTTAAAAATGCCCTTTAGAGTCCTTAGGCCATACCTCCCAACCATACCGAATTACTCGGTAAAAACCGAGTTTTGGGGTTAAATAATGGGGTGCCACGATTCACGAGTGGCACCCCTTCATTTCCGATTTATTTTTAAAGATTTATTTAAAAATTTGTAGTGTCGCTGACGTCATCACGTACGCGATGACATCAGCAACATCAGCTCTGCCAACCAGTCGGAATTCAGCTCGAGCCCACACAGGGCACGTATTTCCGGCAAACGCGAGCGGGAACTTTTTGGATTTATTTTTTCTGCTGCTGTTGGCTTCTCTTTAGCGTGGAGACTAGAGCTGCTCTGCTTGGATTTAAAGTAAACGCGAGTGGGAACTGTTTGGATGGCTTATGTTTAGCATGCCATGGAGAACTACTGCTTGGATGTATTTATTCTGCTGCTTAGTGTGGACGTGGAGATTTATTCTGTCATGATCATGAGCAGATTATGCTGGCTGGAACTGGAGGTAAGGTGTGTGTGTGTGTGTGTGTTTGTGTGTGTATTTGTTTGTGTGTGTGTGCAGAGTCTAGGGCAAAAAAAGACTGTAAGGGTTATTTATTGTCTTATGCGTGTGCGAGAGCTCAGAGAAACTTTTATGATGAAAAGAGAAATGGCACGGCAGTCTGCAAACATGTATGTAATGTATTGCTCTTCTGTTAAGCTTCTAATTCTGCAGTTTCAGAAAGTGTACTGGGTATTTGTGTTTTTTTCTGTTTAAGGCAAGCTGACATGAGAAATGGGCCAACGTGGCAGTTATGTGCGAGAATGGCAGAAGTGTTTATTTTATTTTGGGTCAGTACAATGTATTATGAGAAAAAGACCTTCGGTTGCTTAACTTGCTTTATTGTTTTGTACTTACTAAGTGATTTTTTTTTTTTTAAAGTCGTGCAATTATGGAATGACTGCAAATGGGGCTAGCTGAAAGCTGGGTCACTGTTCTATTAAGATTCAGTTCTAATTGAGAAACTGCAGCCTGCAGAAGTGTATTGCTTTTTTCTGTTAAGCTTCTGATTTTTTGTGTGGTATTGCTTAATGCAGGAGTCAATTGCTTGTGTGTGGTATTGCTTACTGCAAAAGTCAATTGCTTTGTGGTATTATTGCTTACTGCAATTAAGATAGCTCCTACTTGTGGTCTGTTCCTCTTAAAATTTGTAGTTTCTGGCAAATCAGTGAGAACTGAATTCATTAAATAATGATAGCCATTTAAGTTTCAGTCATCCTATCTTTCAGGAAGTGCATGGTAACACAAAACATTTTATTCTAGCAACCTTCCTAGCATCATACAAGCAATGTTTAAAGTGTCCCTGATTTGGGGCCTTTGCCCCCCCATACATTTTGGCTTTTTCCAGATGTCTTGTGCTGCATAGTTTTCAGGGGGATTGAACTTTAGTGCTGCTTATGTGACGTCTGTTTGTGTTAGTAGCACAACAGGTAAAATGCTTGCTTTTAATGCAGAAGGCTGTGGCGTCTACTCCCACATTATGTAGCTAGATTGCTGATACTGCACTGTGTACTTTTGGGGTGTGGATACTGTAGTACTAAGAATGTCTTTGGTGGAGAATGGAGATACCTAGTAACCATGAACCTGTTATCAGTTTGCTATCCATTCCCTACTGAAATATTAATAGCTTACCATTTTTTAATGCAATATAGGCAATTTATTCCTCAAGGGCAACAGGCACTTTATTTTTTAAATGAAGCAATGAAATATAAAGCTGTTTGCTAGCAACAAGCTCTTTGTTACTTACAGATCTCTTTAACGTGAATTATTTAGATGACTTTTCCTTTTGCAGATATTGTGCATATTTATGGATACTGGTGGATTGTAGAAGTTTGACTAAGGCTGTTATGATGGAAATGTTCTGAATTGGGGTACTGGGCAGTTTTGTCATTATTGGTTTGTGCATTTTGTTTCACTGCTTAGTGGGAAAATGTTCAAAACAAATTTAAAAAGCGCTCTAACAAGTGTGCTGTATTCAAGGAATATAGTTTATAAGAATACAAGGAATACAATTCAATACAATCAGGAAGGTGCATCAAAAATCACATGTATGACAGCCCAAAGGTAATCTTTATCCACCACTGGCCAGATGCATTTTGTTTGGATGTGGTGTGGGTTTCAATGCTGTTTCAATGAATGTGACTTTCAAGGGCAGAGAAGCTTTAATGCCAAATCTATTTTCATAGTGAGACAGTATTGTTTTGTTTAGCATATGTTTGTCAGTGTTTGTGCATTACTGTGCTGCAAAATGTAAAAATAAAATCCAAATAATCATTGTAGAAGTAAAGCAGTAAACACATATTAGTGTTTATGGTAAATGAGGTGAAATAGCCAGGTAATGGAACATTGGAATGGCTGCAGGGGAACTCTGGTGTGGTGCCATATTTTGGTTGTCTGTTCTTTAGTTTGCGTTTGAAAGTTGGTATCCCAAAATTCCATTGGAGTGGGTGGGGTTACATAATTATGTATGCAAATTAGATGTTAATCAGCGTACAGATTTGTACCTATTTTTCATGGGCCTTGTCCAGATTTTTGATGTTTCCAGGTTGAGAGGAATGACCCTGGTGCGTTATTGACTTTTAGATTATTTATTTGATCTTTTAGTTCATTCATAGTAAAGGCTTTATCGACTCTGGTACTGTTATCATGTGATAATTTCCTTTGAATGTTCTTCTTTAAGAAGTTATTTAGGATACTGTTATCACTTATCACTGTATTTGAGTTATTTACATGCTCATAATGTTTTTTGAAGCATTCTAGTATGCTCTTCATATCTGATGCCTTTATTCTTTTCTTATCTTCTTTACATATGATTTCTTTTATATGGCATTTTTCATTTAGGTACTTTGATCTGATTGCAATTTTACATAGGCTTTTATGGTTGACTGAGTAGGTGTATAACTTGATTTTTTCCTAAATTAATGGAAATTTTGTGGTGTAAGATGTCCTGGTATTTCTTATTCGGTTTATTTATATTATCTAACGCTATTTTATCATTAGGTGTTAAGTTACCTTTAACTTGTCTAGTTTAATCTGTATTATCTACTAGCCTCTTATCCCACTCCAGCTTTAACTTTCCCCTAAAGAGTCACCTTTAAGGTGTCCCAAAGAGTCATGTCTGACACCTCTTTGTTATTGTTTGCGTCAATAAATTGTTTTATTTCAGTTAGAAACCAGTCTTGAAAGCCTTTAATTTTCATAATATAGGAGGGGATTCTCTGAAAAGAGATTTAAAAATCAGTATGAAACATTAATTTAAAGGTGATGGCATTGTGATCTGATAACGGACAGGACACAATCACAGCATCTTCTATTTTAGAGAACAGTGAGCTGATTACTATTACTTTATCAGTGTTAGTTTATGTGCCAAACCTATAAGAGTAATGGGAACATTTTAGGGAAGAAGGTGATTTTATATTGTAGACGTCTTTTAAATTCCATGAATTTACATAGTTATTTAAATGTTTAGCTAGAGGATATTTTAAAAAGTTTAATATTCATGGTATCTGTTGAAGATAAAATACAATTAAAATCTCCTGCTAAAATTATCTCTTCCTGAGAATATAAAGTAATGGTGTCAAGATGCTGTTTTACTGTTTTTGTGCCTATTCTGGTAACCAATATGCGTTAATGAGAGTAAAAGGCTTTTTCCCAACCTTAATTACTAGTAAAGCTAACAAGCCATTTTTATTTGTATAAGATCCTATGATCTCTGGCAATCATAGGCTTTCCTTTCATAGAACTGAAACCTCCTCTTTTTTTATATTGTAAACTAATCAATATTGCATAGTCTTTTAACAAAAATCTGTTCAAATCTTGTGATAATAGATGTGTTCATTGAAGAAAAACAATGTCTGCTTTATGTAAAGAAAGATATTTATTTCACACTAGCTCTCTTCATGGGATTATTTATCCCATTTAAATTTAAAGAGAGGGAACATTATATGCTGACATAGTTTAACAGGTTTTGCAGTATTAAGATATATGTATTGATTTTCTATATTTTTTATAGCAGTTAAAAATAACATTTGTTATGGACAAATTATAACCAAATAAATTAGAAATCTTAACTATATAAACATTAAAAATCTTCTACATTGAATACAATATTCCTGGCTTAATATGTGTACTAAAAGCCAGATCCTTCCCAAATCATGCCATCTAGTGGCAGCTTTCTACTACTGCAGACTAACATATAAATTGAAGGAAAAAGTAGAACATTACACAATGGAACATAAATGTGCGAGAGAATCACTATTAATACTTCAGATTATACTTTTTATAAATAATATATCATTAAATTAAATTATAGAACCTTTTAAATCTACTATGCCAATCTTTTGAATACATAATGATAAAGTCTGCCTTTCTATATCCCAAAAGACACAACTTTTTAAAAGGAAGGCAGATGATAACAAGTAAACAACATATAAGCAATAATCAGTGATCAGTATTCACTACAATTCTTCCTGCTTTTTACTGCAATATTCCTGCATTTTATGATATTGCATATTTGTTATACAAATTAAAACATTTATATTTACCATCTGAATAAAAACTTATTTTTTAAAATGCAAAACATGTTACCTAATATTTAGTAAGGGAAACAATATCAATATTACTTTCATTTATATTTAACTGTGTCTGTATATTACTTTTCTGTTGTAGGTTTTCTATTTCTTACCAGAAACAGGATGTTTTCAGCAGTTCTGTTTACTTAGTAACGTTACCAGCCTCTTAGCATTACAGAACATTTCAGAACTAGTTAACTGTTACATCACAGCTGTTTGACTTGTCAATCAATCAAGTCACGCTCATTTTTATTTAAAAACTGCCAGCAAGCTGTTAAAACTTAATATCACTAATTTAATTTATATATTAATCTTATAAAATGATAGATTCATTACTTACATTAGATTTTCAGGTAAAAGCATTAAAAATAATTCAAAAGTAAGCAGGGCAATGTCTGTTTTGTAATCCAATTAGTCCATTGGTTTCAACTTGAAGTAAAAAGGTCAAAGGCAGGTAAACACTTGCACCACACTTATCACTCATCACATAGTCCCTCAAAACCTACACCACCAAAACACACACATAGAAACACAAAACACACACCTACATTCGTGGAGGCTTTCAAAAAAAATCTACCCAAGCAACAGGGACCTCCAAAGCAGAAACACAAGCAACCTTCGCCCCCAACACAACCCAAATGACACATAGCCCACAAACTCAGTGTGCCACTCAACCACAGCCCATAAGGCATAACAACGTATCTAACACTCTAGTCATAGGTGACTCTATAGTCAGGCACACTGATGTTCCACTCACCAGGCTAAACAAGGAGAAAATCACTGTCAGCTTCCTGTCAGGTGCCAGGACCCGCCACATAACGCATGCACTCAGGTCACTCCACAGCAAGTACAAATATGACTCTGCCATTGTCCATGTTGGTGTGAATGACCTGAGACGTACCTCCCTGGACTACATGAAAAGAGACATGGAGGAGTTTTCTGATCTTGTAGTCCAGGCAGGTATGACACTAGCCCTGAGTAGCATCCTGCCATCACCCAGAATGATACCACAGTACAAGGACAAAATGATTGACTTTAACAATTGGCTAAGCTTCTGGTGTCATTCTAAGGGGAACTAGTACCTGTCTGCCTGGGATGACATGATCGACAAACCACGATGCTTTGCCAGAGATGGCCTGCACCTGTCACCCTTGGGATTCTGGATACTGGCTAAGGCTCTTGCCACCCCTATAGTGCCTTTTTTAGGCAAGATTCAAATGACAAATTCACCACCGTAAGAGGTACAAGCAAGCAAAATCTGAGGGTAATGCTACTCAATGCTAGAAGTCTAAACCTCAAAATGCACTCACTCGAGGCACTCCTTAAAATGGAGAACATCGACATTTGTGCAGTGACAGAGGCCTGGTTCAAGGCTCCAGAGAGCACCCCTACATTACCAGGCTATAATTCATACCCCACCTTTCGGCCACCTAACTTGGACCGAAGCACTAAAGATGGAGGCGTGTCCATATTCATTAAGATATCCACACCTCCAGGCTAGTTGCTCAGCATAATGGATCTGAGATTATCCAAGTGCAACAAACTCTGGGCAAAACCACAATGCAAATTGTAGTTTGCTACAAATCCCCCACCATGCCCCAGGATTTACACTCCTCATTTCTAGATACACTGGAAAATATTAGGGTACAACCTAATACCCTGGCGATTTCAACTACCCCACCATTAACTGGGGAAACTACTCATGTACCAACTCTTGTGCTTAACGTTTTCTGGAATTCATAAATTCCAATCCCTTGGATCAACTTATCCACACCCCCACCAGGGGTAGCAATATCCTAGACCTGGTCATTACCAACATGGACAACCAGTGTTCCACACCAGAGGTCAATTCCTCGTTGGTCATTTTCGACCACAAGCAAATCACCCTAGACATCCACATCCCAGCCCCACCCCCCCATTAGGGAAAACACCATAAAAAATTTCTCCAAAGCCAACTTCACGCTTCTTAAAACAGAAGTGGCAAACTTCACGACACCCATGCTGATGGACAATAGAGATACGACTGCTGAATCCTATACAATTGCACTTTATAAGCACTTACATGAGAACATGGATCGTGCAATCCCTAACAGAACCAAGGTGCTATCCTCCAAAAAAAGGAAGCCAATCTGGTGGTCCCCTGCTATAAACAAACTCTACAACAGAAGAAAGAAACTGTTGCAAAAAAGAGTAAAATCCCATGATTGGAAGAGCTCCATGGTCAGCCTCAGTAAGAAGCTGAGATCCCTCATAAAATCCTCCAAAGTTAGTTATGAAAACAAAATCGCCACTGATCCTAAATAAAACCACAAAGCATTCTATAGCTATGTCAAGAATCTCAATGGCAGCACTCAGATCTGCTCTGAGTTACAGCACAATGGCACTAAATATACAGAACCAACCGATATTGCCAACATCCTGGCAGATAGGTTCAGTGCTAACTTTACCCCTCTCTCATCCCCTAAAGGGCCCACCTCTATACCGGAAGAATGCAGAATACCCATAATCACAGCTGCACAGGTAAAAAACACACTCTCCAAAGCCAGGAACACAGCATCCATGGGACCTGACAACATCCCAGGCTGCGCTCTACATGAACTACAGAACGAACTGGCACTCCACCTAAGTACCATGTTCAGTCATAGCCTCACCTCAGACTTTGTTCCCACTGAATGGTGCACAGCAACGGTTATCCCACTCCACAAGGGGGGAGCCACCATGGACCCCGGGAACTACAGCCCTATTAGCCTGATGAGCCTGGTCTGTAAGGCTATGGAGCGTATCATCATGGAACTTATAAACAATGACATTGGTAATCTCCAAACTCTGGACTCTACCCAGTTCGGGTTTGTAAAAGGCAGATCATGTCTCCTAAACCTGATAGACTTCTTTGAAGCGGTCACCAAAGCTGTAGATGAGGGTAACATGGTACACACAGCCTATCTAGATCTTGCCAAAGCTTTCAGCACCATCCCCCACTCTGGAATTATAGACAAACTCACTAAACTAGGTATAAATCCCTATGTCACAAGATGGGCTGCCAACTGGCTCACTGACCGAACCCACAGTGTGAAAGTAGCAGACTCTAAATCCAACTTCAGACCAGTGACAAGTGGAGTACCACAGAGTTCAGTCCTAAGTCCTCTCCTGTTTGGCATCTACTTCTCTGAAGTACAAGCTAACACAGAAGGTCTTTGGCTAACAAAGTTTGCAGATGACTGCAAACTAGGAGCCATAATCAAATCTCCTAATGATGTGGACATCCTACAAAAGGGCCTCACTGAGACAGATGCCTGGTGTCAAAGCCATGGCCTCAAGCTCAGTGCCAAAAAGTGCATTGTCATCTCTTTTGGTAAAAACTCTGTACCTATGAACTACTATATAGGTGGTAGTCTACTTAACACCGAAAGTGTGATAAGAGACCTTGGGACACAGGTGGACAGTAGTCTCTCCTTTGATAATCACATCTCCACAGTAGTCAGAAAATCCTTCTACGTGGCACACCTCATCACAAAAGGTTTCTCATCCAGGAAAAAAGAGGTAATTGTTCCCCTCTACTCATCACTCATTAGACCCATTATAGAGTACAAAGCCCCTTTTGGTATGTACCTCACAAGACATCTACAACAACTGGAAAGGCCACAGAAATACCTCACAAAGAGGATTACTGGCCTCAAACAGATGCCCTACGCAGACTGTCTCAAAAAACTGCAGCTTTCCTCAGAGGTGATCTCTGCCTAACATACAAAGCTATGTCAAACTCAGAGCTGTTGGACATGCTCCACTTAAAGAAATCCCAATCCCTCTGAGCTACATGCTCTAGGGACCTAAACCTTGTCACCACAATAAACAGAACATGCTGGAGGGATAGATTCCTGTCTCAGAGACTTCCCATACTCTGGAACAAACTACCTATCTATATCAAACAAAGCTCCTCATTAGTACTCTTCAAGAAAAATCTTGATGATTGGATGGTAGATAGGAAATTCACTCCGGGGATCACTTCTGTGGCTCTGCTTGACAGGGGCACAGAAAAATAATTTTCTTGGGTGGCAAAAGCCAGGGTACCATTTGGCTAGGCTTATATAGGCCCTAGGGCCAATAGCCTAGTACCTACCTATGAACCTATGAACCTATTACTTCCTTTTTTAATTTTTCCAAGTCTGTTGGGTTTCTAATACCATGATGGAAATGGACACCATTCCTAAGTTCAATTAAAGTTCATGAAATTAGTATTGTTTCAGTCTTTGATGTCAGCCAGAAGTGCTCTTCGCAGCACCCACAATGTGTCCAGTAATGACTCATTCTGCAAATCATATGGGGGTTACATGTATTGGTAACATATCTAAATACAATTGTAGATTTTGTTTATAAGCCTCATTGCTCCTACTACTATTGGAACTGTCTGGGCATCTTTCTTCCACATTGCTCTCATTTCTGTATGCAAATCCTGCTATTTTATGTCTTTGTGTCTCTCTGCATGCAAGACACTGTAGTCACTGGGTGCGGTGATTTCAATGATCAATGCTACTTTTGTCTTCTTTTCATGGACCACTATAGCCGGTTTTCTAGCATCTATCTTTTGAACTGCTGGTAATGGATGATCCTATGTGATATAGACGTCATTTTCTGTGATGCTTTGTGGCTCATGTTTCCAGTGTTTTTCGGCCACTCCACTACCATAATGGTTGCACAATCCCCAGTGCAAGTCTTGCCACATTATTATGCCTTTCAGTGTACAGTCCCTCTGCCATTAGTATGTCACAACCAGCAACAAGGTGTGTGATTGTTTCAAATTTGGTTTTACAAAACCTACATTTGTCAGTTTCTTCCACATGTTCAATGGATTTTGTAAAGCAGCATGTATGTATGTAGCCCACTATCTTGGGCAGCCAATATTAACCTTTCATCTCTTGGTTTGAATTCACCTCTCCTTAATCATTCCTGCGTTCGTTCCTGATCAACATGAGGTTCTTCCAGAAGTTTTCTATACTTGCAACTATATGCATTTTCCACATTTCTTGCCTTCTCATCTGGTCCGTCACCTTATATTCTTTCTTTTATTTTTTGGCACATTCAGTTGCTGCCTGTTTTTTATCTATTTCTGGTTTGATTTCCATTCCTGCTTGATGCTGATATGCTTCTGCTAGATTAAGCAGTGAAGTCATCATAGATTTATTCTCCTCATGTTTCAAAACTTTCACTATGTTTGGGTCTTGTGATGTCAGCAGATATGTGCGGAGTCCTATGATTGCAGATTTATATATATAATCAATTTCAAGGAGGCCCATCCCTCCTTCAGAATGAGGAATATATAATCTTGGTATGCACTGATTTTTATAAATCATTTGGTGAGCATGAAGCATCCTTCATGTTTTCCTGTCTAATCTATCCAACATGTTTTGGGGCTGGTCAATCACTCCAAAACTATAAGTTAGGACAGGAAAAGCAAATTGGTTTATAGCTTGGATTTTGATCGTACATATCAACACTGTTTTCAGGATTAATTTAAATCTTATAAAGTATTCCTTACTACGTTTTATTTGCATTTGTTCATATTTTATTGTTGGTCCTTCATCAATTCCCAAATATTTATACACTCCCTCTTGCTCAAGTTCTTTTATATCACATTCTTGTCCCAAACTGATGTTCTCTTGGTGCTGCCGTTTCCTGAAGGTTGCTTTGGCACATTTATCAAGACCAAATAACATTCTTATATCATCTGAAAAAGTTTTGACAACTCGCAGTTGTGCTTTCAGTTCCTCATCTGATGAGGTATACAATTTTGAATCGTCAACAATGAGAATATGAGAAATCTTTACACTTTGTTGTTTTCTAAAAGCCAAATTATAGCCATGGCCTAAGCTGTTAAGTAGATAGCTTAATGGGTTAAGGGCAAGACAGAATAAAAGCGGTGACAGAGAGTCACCCTGGAATATCCCCTTTTGAATTTTTATCCCTGGAGTAATAATTTGTCCTTTATCATGGCTTAATTGCAAAGTGGTCTGCCACTGTTTCATGGTCACCGTAATGTATTCGATCAGTGTAGGGTATATCTTATACATTTTTAAGCACTCTTTTATCCATGAATGTGGGATACTATCAAATGCTTTTCTATAGTCAATCCATGCCATACTTAGATTCTTTCCCATTTTACAGTTCTCCACTATGACTTTATTTAACAACAAATGATTCTTTGTTCCATAAGACCTTCTTTCATTGGCCTTTTGTTCTACTGCCATAATTGATTTTTCATCTAAACGACTATAAACTCTGTCGGCATCAGTTCCAGTGTATAGTTTATATGTTGTTGGAAGGCAGGTTACTGGTCTATAGTTTTTAGGGTACTTGCAGATTCACTCTTAAGTAGTAGCATTCGTTTTCCTGTTGTTAGCCAGGTTGGTGTCTCTTCAGGGTGCGCATATAAATAGTTCTTATTCATAGCTAAATCTTCATGCAAAGATGTTAACACTTTTAACGAGAAGTTAGGTGCTGCATTTGGGCCTGGCATTTTCAAACTGGAGGCTTTTCTTAACTTTGTTTCAATCTCTCTGGCTGTTACTTCATCCCAGTTCGTATCCTGTACCTTTAAACTTCTTACTCTTTCTTTTACTTCTTCTATCCATCTTTGTTATGTTCAACAGGATCTTCATACATACTCCTCCAAAATGTATTTATTTCTTCTTTTTTGGTTGTCTTTGAATTCCTTTTATATTGTTTCCCAACCCTCTGTAAAACTTTTTTGGATCATAAATAAATTACTTATTTTGTACTTTTGCTTTATATTTATCTTTGTATCTTCTAAGTTTTTCACCTGTGCTGAGACTTTTAGCTTGTTATTTGTGATAGTGCATGACAAATCCTGGTCTGTTCTAATACTACACATTGATTTTTATTACATCTATCTTTCTTAGTATTTTTGTTGATCTATTCCCTCTTCTATATTCTTCTAACAGTGACACTTCTTGTCTTAATTGCTTTATAGTTTTCTCTATTTGATACTTCCATGATGGTATTCGATTTCTCCCCTTCCTTTCCCTCACTACCCTGTGTTCTTGCAAGTGGACTTTATCAGTTATTAATTGAGCTGCACAGTAATATATCTTGTTTACTTCTGTTATATCGCATGGATCTCTATGGAGAGTCTTAATTACTGTCTTCATTTGTTTTATCAAACTTTTAAATTTTGGGGTTTTAGTGACCTTCTGCAGTCTATTTCTTTCATTGATTTTAATATGTCTATCTGTCACTATTAAATCAAGCAACTTTTCTCTTAGCTCATTTTCTTCTAAACTGAGGGCACATTTTTTATTTTCCATTTCCTGCAGGCATTCTATAGAAAGTTCTGTAGCATCTTCCTGTGGCACATTTTCTTTAATTTCATCCTGTGCTATCCATTGCTCTGTCATATGGGAACTCACTGGCCTATAACTCCTCAATATTGACTGCGTCAGTTTCCACAGTTTCCTGTTCCTTTCCTTGCTGTCCAGCTTCATGTGAATGTTTATACTGGTTTCCTGTGGAATGCTCCAAAATATCTTCATATGGCACCTGACCAATTGCTTCCTATTCCACTGGTTTCCCCTTAATTTGAATATCCATTGTGCTATCGTGTTGTGGTGCTTACATTTTCTACATTGAATCCTTCACTTCGCAGGTACTCCATAACCTCAGTTTCTATTTCTTTAACTTTTACATTACTAATCTCCTTTTCTACTTTTCCTTTGTCTTCTTATTTTTTTGTATTGTAAAGTTTTTCATGTCGAGATTCCTTTGCCTTTATTTCTCTTTGAATATCTTTGGTGCTGCTCTTTTTGTATTGGTTAGTTTTGCTTTTTCCTTTGCATAAATATTACACCATATTAAATTTTTTTCCTTTGCCATGTTCATATTTCTTCTTCAAATGTCTCCTGATCTTCCTGCTTCTCCTTACTTAGGTTCATAGGTAGGTACTAGTCTATCTGCGCAACGGCATTTATAAGCTTAGCCGGAATGTGTTGGCTTTCACCGCCCCTTAGGTTAGTTCCCTGTGCCTCTGTCCAGCAGAGCCACTGAAGTGATCCCCGGGGTAAACTTTCTGTTTCCCATCCATTCATCAAGGTTTCTCTTGAAGAGTGTTAGTGAGGAGCTCTGCCTAATGTAGATTGGAATCTTGTTCCAGAGCATGGGAAGTCTCTGGGACAGGATTCTATCCCTCCAGCACATCCTATTTATTGTTGTGGTGAGGTTTAGATCCCTAGAGCGTGTGGCTCAAGGGGATATAGTTTTCTTTAGGTGGAGCATGCCCATCAATTTTGGGTTGGACATGGACTTGGATGTCAGGCAGAGATAACCTCTGAGTAGGCGGTATGCAACCGAGTACAGCTGGCGTTTCTACAGTTGAGTTGCATAGGGCATCTTTTTGAGGCCAGTGATCCTCTTGGTGAGGTACTTCTTTGGTCTTTCCAGCTGTTACAGGTGTCTTGTAAGGTACATCCCAAATGGGGCGTTGTACTCTATTATGGGTCTGATGAGTGATGAGTAAAGGGGCACAATGACCTTTTTTGATCTGGATGCAAACCTTTTTGTGATTAGGTGGGCCACATAGAAGGATTTTCTAACCACTTTGGCAATGGAATTATCAAAGGAGAGATTACTATCTACTTGGGTCCCCAGATCCTTTATTACGTCTTCCGTATTTAGGGGGCTACCATCTATGTGGTAGTTTGTGAGTATTTGTTTTTTCCAGAGGGGATGATTATGCACTTTTTGGCATTTAGCTTGAGGCCATGGCTTTGACACCAGGCATCTGTCTCAGTGAGACCCTTTTGGAGGATTTCTGTGTCAGCCAGAGAGTCAATTATAGCCTCTAGTTTGCAGTCGTCTGTGAACTTGGTCAGCCATAGTCCTCCTGTGCTTGCCTGAACCTCTGAGAAGTATATGCCAAACACGAGGGGTCCTAGGACTGAGCCCTGGGGAATGCCACTTGTAACCGGTTTAGAGTCAGACCTAGCTCCCACAACTCTTACCATGTGGGTTCTGTCCATGAGCCAGTTGGCAACCCATCTCGTGACGTAGGGGTTTATGTTCAGGCTGGTGAGCTTGTATATAATACCAGAATGGGGAATGGTGTTGAAGGCCTTTGTGAGGTCTAGGTAGGCTGTGTGTACCACCTTTCCCACGTCTATAGCCTTGGCAACTGTCTCAAAGAAGTCCACCAGGTTTAGGAGGCATGATTTGCCCTTAACAAAGCCAAACTGGGTAGGGTCCAGTGTTTGGAGGTTCCCAATGTCTCTATTAATGATATCCATGATGATGCACTCCATAGCCTTGCAGACCAAACTAGTCATGCTTATAGGGCAATAGTTCCCTGGGTCTGTTGTGGCTCCACCTTTGTGGAGTGGAATAGCTGTTGCTGTGCACCACTCTATGGGCACATAGCCTGTGGAAAGGCTGAGTTTGAACAGTGTGTTTAGGTGAGGGGTTAGTTCATCTTTGAGCTCGTGTAGGTCGCAGCCTGGGACACCATCCGGTCCCATTGATGCTGTGTTTTTGGCTTTGGAGAGGGCTGTTTTAATCTGAGTGTCTGTGATTTCAGATGCACTACATTCTTCTGGTATGGTTATGGGCCCTTTTGGGGGTGAGAGGGGGGTAAAGTTTGCACTGAACCTGTCTGCCAGGATGTTGGCGAGATCGGTCGGTTCAGTGTATTTTGTGCCATTTTGCACTAACTCTGAGCAGATCTGAGAATTGCCACTTAGATTCTTGACATAGCTAAAGAATGCCTTGTGGTTATCTTTGGAGCCCTTGGCAATTTTTCTTTCAAAGCTAACCTTGGATGAGTTTATGAGGGATCATAGTTTCTTTCAGATACAGATCAGGGATGTATTCCCTTGGGATTTTACTCTTTTCTGTACTAGTTTCCTCATTCTATTGTATAGCTTGTTTATGGCAGGGGTCCACCAGACTGGTTTCCTTTTCTTGGAGGAGTGAGTCTTGGTTTTTCTTGGGATAGCACGATCCATGCATTCTTGTAGGTGCCCATAGAGTGCATTAGTAAAGGATTTTGCAGCTTGGGCAGCATTATCCTTTAGCATGTGGGATTTGAAACTTTCCACCTCGGTCTTAAGTAATGTGAAGTTTGCTTTTGAAAAGTTTTTCACGGTGATTTCTTTGACTGGAGGTGAGGGCAGAATGTGGATATCCAGAGTGATTATTTTATGGTCAGATCTAACCAGAGAGGGGTTGACCTCTGGTGTGGAACAACGGTCGCCCATGTTGGTGATGACCAGGTCCAATATGTTGCCACCTCTGGTGGGGGTGTTGACCAGTTGATCCATGGCGTTTGAGTTTATAAATTCTAGGAAATTTTGGGCAAGGGAGTTACTACTTAAGTAGTTCTCCCAGTTAATGTTTGGGTAATTGAAATCACCCAATATCAGGGTGTTTGATAGGACATTTCTGTTTCCCAGTGTTTCCAGAAATGCAGAATGGGGGTCCTGGGACATGGTGGGTGATCTGTAGCAAGCTACAATTTGAATTGCAGTTCTGCCCGTTGTTAGTTGCATGTGGATGATGCGTCGTGCTGTGCCACTAACCTGGAGGTGAGGGTATCCTTGATGAATATGGCTACACCTCAGCCATTTGTATTTCGGTCCGGATTTTCTGGCTGAAATGTATGGTATGAGTTGCAGCCTGGTAGTGCTGGGGTGCTCTCTGGAGCCTTAAACCAGGTTTCTGTTACTGCACATATGTCGATTTTCTCCATACTGAGGAGTGCCTAGAGTGCGTGCATTTTGAGGTTTAGACTTCTGGCATTGAGTAGCATTACCCTCAGTTTTTTGTTACTTGTGCTATTTGCAGTGGTAGGTTTGTCTTTTGAGCCTTGCCTAAAAAAGGCACTATGGGAGTGGCAAGAGACTTGGTCAGTATTCAAAAGCCTAAGGGTGACAGGTGCAAGCCTTCTCTAGTGAAGCAGCGTGGCTTGTTGAGCATGTCATCCCAGGCTGACAGACACTGGATCCACTTTGAATGACACCATAAGCTTATTGTTGAAATTGATCATTTTTTCTTTATACTGTGGTATCATTCTTGGTGAGGGCAAGATGCTACTCAGGGTCAGGGTCATACCGGTCTGGGCTACGTGATCAGAGTGCTCTTCCATGTCTCTTTTTATGTAGTCCAGGGAGGTATGGCTCAGGTCATTCACACCAACATGGACAATGACAGAGTCATATTTGTACTTCTTCTGGAGTGACCTGTGTTATGTGGTGGATCCTGGCACCCAACAGACAGCTAACAGTAACCTTCTCCTTACTCCATCATGCTGTAACCTGTGTTAGACCTTCTACACCAAATCCTTCACTTCGTAAGCACTTCATAACTTCTCCATACTTCTATTTTTTTAACTTCTACTTTACTATCTTCTTTTCTACATTCCCTCTTTGTGATATTATTTTATTTATTGTGAAATTTTCCATATCTGGGTGCCTTTGCCTGTATTTCTCTTTGAATATCTTTGGGACTCTCTTTGTGATATTATTTTCTTTATTGTGAAATTTTGAGTCTATATTAGAACACCGAACATTTGAAATGTCGAGTTTTCTAATATCGACCCGTTTTCAGCGAACGCTGAAAATATCGAAGTAACAGGAAACCAAATTCTTTCCTAGGGAAAGAATTCGGTTGTCCGTTTCTGTTGCTTCGGTATTTTCAGTGCTCTGGTGGAAAGTTACGGGTCGGGTTCAGGTAAGTGTGCGATTGTGTGGATGTGTGGGTTAGGGTGGGTTAGGTGAGTTAGGGTTAGGGCGCGGGTGAGGTGACTGTGCAATAGTGACGGACCTTAGGGTTAGGGTTTGGGTTAAGGTAAATGGATAGATAGTGGTGTATGTGTAGTTTAGTGTAGGGTTAGGTGTAAGAGTTTAGATGTATGTGTGTGGATTGCTGTTTGTTTGGTGTGCTTGCGTTGTGTGTGTGTATGTGTTTTGGAACAGCGATTTTTTTCCCTAGGAAAAAATTTGCTGTTCCGAATGTTCATGTTTTGTATTTTCAATTGCTAGGGTTCGATATTAGAACACTCGACATTTTGAATGTTCGGTGTTCTAATATTGACCCTGAAATTTTCTGTATCTGGATGCCTTTGCCTGTATTTCTCTTTGAATATCTTTGGGACTGCTTTCTTTATATTGATTAATTTGGCTTTCTCCTTTGTGTATCATCACTATCCTTCACCTCCTCTTCTATAGCCTGGTTCAGAAGCTCCCTATCTGACAGGCAACAATCTGTCCACTGGAAAGGAAATCTGTCTCCGCAACTTCCAACCACCATAGGAGTCCCACAGGGCTCTATACTGGGCCCACTGTTGTTCTCTATTTTCACAAATAACCTCAATAACTCTACACAACATGCCACACTCATACAATATGCGGATGCTTTAACCCTGATCTGCTCTGCCCAAAAAGACAAAACTGTTACTATTTACCCCTAATAGATAAAAAAACCCTCTCCTTTACCATAACATCTAAGGACGGTACCACCATCTCCCCTTCTAACCACACCAAACTTCTGGGCATTGAAATAAACAATAATTTCCACTTTGATGTTCACATCTCATATACCATAAAACTAGTACACAAAAAGCTAGGCTCCCTATACAGGCATAAGTCCTTTCTCTCACAAAAAGCAAGAGTCAGTCTTGCACAAACCTACCTCCTCTCAGCTCTGTTATACACAGCACCAATCTTTACCCAAATCAGACAAGGCGACCTAGACAAACTAAAATCATGTTACAATAAAATAGCAAAGTTTGCTACTAACTCTACCTATAGAACCCATCACTGTACTGCACTAAAAGAACTAAAATGGCTTGAGCTACCACAGTTACTTAACTAACACCAGCTGCGCACAGCCTACAATATTCTAAAATATCCTGAACCCCCCCCCCCCCATTATTCAACCTACTTGCTGTCTAACACTGCAAACCGGCACCTAAGTTCTAGTGAAAAATCTCTCCTCTCCATCACCAAGGCTAACAATAATGCAGGGAAAGCACTCTACTCCCACAATGTTGCCAGAAACTGGAATACTCTTCCCCTATCTGTGTCCACTGCCCCCTCCACATCCATATTCAAAAGCTCCCTCAAATTGCATCTCCTTAGTACCTGGTTATACCCTTGTATCACATAACCCTACCCACACTGCTACTAACTCCCCAAACTGCCCTCTAATCACATGCTGGATCTCTGATTCCCTGTAAGTGTGGTCGTCTGAAAGAGTACTTTTAACTGTAGAATCTTACTTGATATATTTTCTTCTCTCACCAATCTATAACTGACATTGTCTTTTTACCAATGTTCTATATTTTCTTTTACCTGGAGTGATTTTTTTTTAATTTCTTGTTATATTACTATGCTCAACATACATGATGTAACCTGTTTTGTATACTATGCTGGATGTACTGTATTTGTATCACTTGATGCCTGAGCTTTTCTCCCCAGGCCTCCGCTGAAAATGGACCTGGTCCAGTCGGAATTTCACGGTTAGCAAATGTAAAATAATAAATAAATAAAATATTGCACCAAATGAAATCTCTCTTTCTTTCCCATGTCCATATTTTTGTTTTATATTTTTCAAAAATGTTTAGGTTTTGTTGTTTATATTTTCGCACTTCCTCCTATGCTTCTTTTTCCAAACAGATCTGTGTTTCTTGATCTGTATACTGTTTTTCACAAATCTGTTGTATTAATGAATACAAATTTTTATTTGAAGCTTCTGACAGTTTTTCTTGTGGAAGTATTTTGCTTTCCTCTAATTTCTCTCTTAATCATTTTGTATATCTTGTGTCTGGAAATGTTGGGCTTTTTGCATAATAGTAACAATAAATAATTTCTTTCTTATCCTCAGTAGTCCACTTTATTGTCTTTATGACTCTTCTTTGGCCTATCAGTTTTTTGTGAATTTGTGGACTACTACTTCCTTCTACTACAGGGGGGCCATCCTCCCCCTGGGCCTGGCCTGGCCCCATTGTAGGAATGTTTCTGCATTTTAAGGATTCTGCACTCATCTTTTCCAGTCCTGGCATCAGTGTGCCTACCAGGATTGGGCACTTTTTTATCCAGGGTCTTGTGCATCCAGCTATATTTTTTAATTGTTGACCTACTTCTGTCCATGATGTATGCTATATAAATACAGTCTATATATCAGTGTCACCTTGGTGAGATTTTGTGAAAAACAGGGTCCATCTCGTGAAGGTACTCACCAAGATTTGAGGATGAATTCAATTTCAGCACTACTACTCTCCCTTGCCTGCTGACGTTTCATCTCTCCATTTGTACCCATAGTAAGCAAATGGAAATAAATAAATAAAGAAAATAAATAGGTAAACTAGCATGGGACAAAGGAAGCAGTTACCCAGAGTGCTAACTGTCAAGGTGTGCAATCCAAATGGCAATAAGAAAGAGGAGTACCAGCAATCAGGACTGACTGTGTTTCAGACTTCAGCACTGTAATTTTATTTACTCTTAACAGTTGCTGTTGTGTGATTGTTTAAATGAGCAGTGAGTGAATGAAGAGTAAGAAGAGTTGCATAGCAATTTTTTTTGTTTATTTGTCACTTTATTTAGAGGAATCACCAGCTTGGATACTGGCCAGGGCACTGGTTTATCTAGCTACTACCACACTGCACTCTAGGGCATCAGAAGTGAATGCTCAGGCTCCATCTGCAGTCATGGTAGAAGCACTGAAGCACTTAGTGTGTGATGATTTGTCTGTAGGAAGTGGCTTGGTGTATACTTAGCAGACCTATTGTTATGACTGCAGAGTAAAAGAATTTTTCTTAGTCCTTTTCATTTATATTTTATTAGGACCTCAACTGTGAGTTAATGGTGACACCAGTTTGTGGGAACTTTATAGGCCTTTGTTCAGAATTTTCTTTTGTAGTCCAAGAGGAATTGACAGTCCCCTCCCCCCACACTACTACAGAGGTATTAAAACTGTCACTAAACTGAGAGACCCTTGCAGAATCAATTCCTCTTGGATTACAAAAGAAAACCCTGAACAAAGGCCTGTAATTTAGCTACTTTTCTGGCTGTAGCTGAATAACTTCTAAGTATAGTGTAAAAAAAGCTCTGAGCCAAACATAAATGAGGGTGACTAGAGACAGAAAAGAAGCAGTCCTTTTACAGAAGGTAAAGAAAATAACAGTGACCCACACAAATCCCATTATATATCACTCACATGGGAATTCACAGTTACTTCCTTATCTCTGACATGCGTCATACAAAGCATTATGGGAAAGAGAAAGGGTTGAGGGAGAACAAGATCAGATTGATACATCAAGCCTCATTGGTAGCCATGTTTTGGAAAACAGGTTAAAATTACAAATAAAGCACTTAGAGTGATTATGAGGTGTTAAAATAGGTCAGGAAACAAAGACTGAGTGAAAAAAAAAACAGATTTTTTTAGTTCTAGGGAGGAGTTTTCCTTTAAATATTAAAGTCAGAAAATAATGGCAGATGTTTGAATTCCAGACTTCATGCTCTTTAGAAAATTCATACTAATGCAAAACCTGTTATGCTACCAACTTTCTAAGTTTGTAAGAGCAATATTTAAACTTGTCACTATTTTTGAGCTTTTGTCCCCCATTATTTATGGCTTTGTCCAGTTTTGTTGCTCCAAGAGGGTGAGAGGTATGTTTCTACTTCAAGGTTAATTTGTTGCTGCATACTGTTGAACATTGTTTGGATTAATGCGAGTAGTGTAATGTATCTTTGCCATGGCTGAGACATGCTACATTCAGATCCCTAAACTGTAGCCCATGAGAATACAGCCTTAAAATATTAGTTGAGTTCAATAGCTGTAATATGCTCACATGACTGATTAATCCTAACACAAGGAGCAAGCACAGAAATAGCAGCCAGTTCAATGAACTTTGATAATAAAAGCTTGCCTATCATAGCCTGAACATGGCAGCAATTACAGTGACGCCACTAATGCTGTCTTTATAATAAGCAAGGCTTAGCATTGTTTGCAAGAAAGGCCCAAAGGCCAAAGATGAGGTGCTGCTTAATGCTCAGAAATCTGTGTCTTCTTTAATTATAATACTTCCTATTAGAAGCAGCGACTATTGAAGCATTCTACATTTGCACAATCTGCCAAGTAGCTGTGAAGCATAAGAAGAGCACCATTGTTAGTTATTCAGCAGTACTGTGTATTCCGTTGGGCACAACAATGCCATTAAGACTTTGTTTGTGTGTATTTTTATTGCACATTAGTGCACTGACCCTGAATACATTCATTTCTGACTGTGCTTGAAGCTGTTACTTTTCATGATATAACCCCTGGATTTTAGTGCTGGAAGCATACACATGCATATAGAAAATTGTGTCTTTCTGTTATCTGAATCTTACTTCTGATATCTGAACCAAGCATGTGTTTCATAGACACCTTGCCTGACTGAAAGTTATCCCATGCTGTTGATGTTCTAAAGGGTCTCACTATAGATATGTTGTTTTATTAAAGTGCGTGAGGGGAAAACTGCAATGTTAAGCATTTTAAGCCATCTTGTGAAGTAATGGGGTTACAGAAAGCAAAATATCTGAAGCACTTTATAAGCCAGTACATGCCTCTCATGAGCAGTGGCATGTACAAATGAGCTAGTTAGAGTGAAATAGCCATTCCTGTACTCTCAATATGTTGCCTACTTTTTGTGGAAATTCTATACAACTGAAAATAATTTTCATAGTGACTAAGGTTTCAGATCTGAGATGCCATAAATGCAGTTATTTACTTCTGTTACTCATCTACCACTTATTGTATATAATACACATATGTACAGATTGTATTTAATACTTATTGTGCATAATATACAGCTCTATAGATGGTATCTACCCCTTAATGTGTATAATACAAAGATGTACAGATAGTATCTACTGCTTATTGTGCATAATAAACAAATCTACAGATGGTACCTACCACTTATTGTGTATAATGCACAGATCTACAGATCGTATCTACCACTTTATTGTGCATAATACACAGATCTACAGATGGTATATTTTTTTCTTCTATTGTTCTTGCAGCTTGCATCCTATCTAGCCATAAACCAGAGCACAAATAAGAGGTTATGAGTGTGGCCATCTGACACCTTTCAGAGCCATTGCTGTTTCTGAGGTTTAGAGCTACTGATATAATATGAAGGTCTTCAGGCTGCTACAGTGGGAGCTTTTGTTTCATGTTACAATCGCATATGCTGATACATTTTATATCTACTTTGCTCTGACTGGTTGTATTCTTGTAGCTCTTTCTGTAATACCATTATTGTACCAAACTGATTTGCCTACCTTAAGTCATAATATGTTCTAACCCCTGGCTACAGCTTGTATGACCTGCCAGAATACAATGAGAATTGAGTATCTTCTCAAAGCAGCAGTTCCAGCAGTTAGCATCAGCATCAGGAACAACAACTGCAAAGTACTTACAGACTGTGATTTATGATGTATGCTTCTGATTAGTGCATTTTAAAGTGCACAGTAAGGCAGCTATAAGCAGAACTGAAGTTGAACTTACGAGAAGTGGCAACGTTTGTGTGTGGTCTCATTTTACTGAACTGTGAGTGCAGCTACTGGGAACACTGCCTTTTAAACATGTTACCTTTAATGCCATGTCACTGCCCTAACTCTTCAAATGCTGCCTGGATATCTCTGTGGTCCAATGTCTTTATCTCTGCTTTAATAATAGTCTTTTATGTGACTTAGCCTGACACAGTTATGGGTTTTTTATCTTCTGTTTTATTTGGCCGTAGTAGCTAATGCTAGCTTTGCTAAATTTCTGATTTTCCAAGTCCCATTCAGTGTTTCCATTTATCAGTAGGTTTCTGGTTGACTTTCACAGAATTACTCACACTTCATGTGATCATTACAGCTACTGGACATACCTATGTAATACTGCACAACCTTATCTTTGCCAATATAGATGATAAATGAGTTATAGACAGAACCAAATATTCTGTTTAAAAGATAGCAAGCTGGTAAAAGAAGAAAACAAATGTTTAAAGTTTTATTGACAGCAGTACAACTGTTCATAGCACAATATACTGAACTATATTTAATGAAAGACAATCCACCAGTCACACTGAATAGAGTCATATAGTCCTTCTGAATCACACATTAACAATGTTTAGTAGCATATGAGGAAGCAACACCAAACACGACACATTAGCTTACACCAAATGGTTTGCAAAGACCAAAGTCCATAAGGCAAACAAGCACTTTATCTAATGCCATATTCACCAGTTTAGACAAGTCAAAGATAACAGTTGCCTATCTGGAGCCGGGATACGCAATATCATGCACACACTGAAGTCACTTCACACTAGGTATAAGTATGGTTCTATCATAATTCATGTGGGTGTAAATGACCTAAGACATAACTCAATGAATTATATGAAAAAAGACTTTATGGATCTCTGTATGAATATGCATCAAAGACAGGTACAAACCTTGCATTGAGCAGCGTTCTACCTTCACCAAGGATGACGCCGCAATATGCAAATAAAATTATTAATTTTAATAATTGGCTTAGTTTCTGGTGTCACTCCAGGGGGATCAAATGTATGTCAACATGAGACAATATGGTTAATAGACCATGTTGCCTTGCCAAAGCTGGTCTGCACCTGTTCCCCTTAGGCTTCTGGATATTGGTTAAAATTTAATCCACCTCCTTAGAGCCTTTTCTGGCAATACCAAAATGACAAAATAAACAACATAACAAAAAAGGTACAAAGCAACCTTAATGTGTTACAGCTGAATGCTAGGAGCCTTAACAAAAAAACTCCACACCCTTCAAGCCTTCCTCAACATGGAGAATGTAGACATATGTGCTGTTACCAAGACTTGGTTTAAAGCCTTAGAAAGTACTTTAACAGTGCAAGGTTACAGCTCCTTCCACACGTTTAGACAAACAGCAGCACAGGCAGGGACTAAAGATGGCGGTATCTCAAACCACATTAGCAACAAACAAGACTCCAGGTTGGTTAAACTGGGTTATACCATGGAGATCATCCGTGTGCAACTCACCTTAGATAAGGTCCCTTACCATATCATAGCTAGCTGTAGGTCACCATCTATGCCCCAAGAGTCTCACAACTCTTACCTAGACCATCCAGCAAAATACCCTATTCATGGGTGACTTTAACTACTATAGACTGGGAAACATACATTGCCTCAGACTCACAGGTAAACTTCCTAGACTTTATTAACATGAACATTGTGGACCAGACAGTGCAAGCTGAAAATTCAAGTCTTCCATATTTCTGAGACCACAACTACCTGTGCAGAATTATTTAAAGAAACCATGTATAAACATGTATATGGCTGCATAGAGGTTGCTGTACTTACCAGAAGTGAGTCCAAAACAAATGCCAGAAGCAAACCCCACCGGTGGAATCCTCAACTCAACAGGGTATATAACAAAAAAAAAAGTCATGGCCAAAATCAGAAAGAGCAACTCCCGTAAAGAAAGGAGCTCTCTGATTTAACTAAACAAGAAACTAAAAGGTCTAATTAAATATAACAAGGCAAACTACAAGATCAGGATAGTCTGTCAGGCTAAGTACAATCTAAAGGCCTTCTTCAGCTATGTCTGTAAGCAGTGTGCTGAGCTGGAGATTAATGGCACCACCTTCACTGATCAAAGAGACATAAATCTACTGGCTGATAAATTCAGCTCTCACTTCACCTCTCACTTCCCCTGGCTACCCCCTATGAAATCCATTCTAGCATACTCCCATGACTATTAGCAGAGATAAGGTTCTGGTGGCATTCACTAAGGCCAAAAACAGTGCTTCACTGGGCCCTGACAATATCCCTGGTTGCCTCTTGAGTAATCTAAAACATGACCTACCAGGACCAGATGATGCACTCTTCAACTACAGCTTCAAAACAGGTTAAGTACCAAGTGAATGGAGGACCACAACAGTCATCCATTTTCATAAGAGTGGACCATAACCTGACCCTTGGAACTACAGAGCCATCAGTCTGACAAGTCTAATATGCAGTAGCATGGAACAAATTGTTTGGAAATTATCAACAAGGATCTTGGCAACCTACAGACACTAGACCCATCCCAGTTTGCTTTTGTTAAGGGAAGGTCATGCCTACTTAATCTGGTTGATTTCTTTGAGAAGGTCACCAAGGCAATGGATGAGGGTAAAATAGTGCATACCACATACCTTGAGTTGACCAAGGCATTTGATCCAGTAGCTCTCCCAGGCATTGTTGACAAATGCTATGTACTAGGTATAAATCCTTACATAACTTGCCAGATTGTTGACTGGCTCACAGATAGGACCCAGGAGGTCAGGACTAGTGAGTCCACCGCCACCAAGACGCTGGTCAGCAGCAGAGTAACTCAGGGCTCCATGCTTGGCCCGCTCCTGTTTGGCATCTACTTCTCGGAAGTCAAAGCTAATGCCAAAGGCCTTTGACTCACAATGCTCACAGATAACTGTAAATTGGGAGCTATCATAGACTCCCCCCATATCACCAACAGCTTACAAAAGGGTCTAACACTGACAAATGACTGGTACCAAAGCCATAGTTTAAAACTCAATACCAAGAATTACAGTCTTGTTGTCTGAAAGACAACAATCTGTCCAATGGCAAGGTGTACTATTCCCCTTGCTCCCAGCTACCATAGGCATACCACAAGGCTCAATATTAGGCCCACTTCTTTTCTCCATATATACCAATAATCTCCATACCACCACACAGCATGCTTCACTTATACAGTACGCAGATGATTCAACTCTTATTTGTTCGGCACCATCAATCACCACTCTACAACAACTCACTCAGGAATTTTTAGCTCTATTGAAACATGGATCACTCAAATCCAACTTATCCTAAACCCTAATAAAACTAAATTGTTACTTTTCACCCCCAACAAAACCATGCCTACTCCTATATCCTTTACTATCTCCTCCAAAAATGGCACTATTATCTTTCCCTCTGACCACACCAAACTCCTGAGCGTTGAAATTGACAAAAGCCTACTTTTCAACATACATATTTCACAAACAATCAAAAAGGTCCATAAAAAACTGGGAACACTTTATAGACACAGAAAATCCCTCACAAGACAAGCTTGGATTACCCTTGCCCAAACTCACCTACTGTCTACTCTAAAGTATGCCGCTCCTATCCTTACCCAAGTCAGAAAACTTGACCTTGCCAGACTTGAGTCATGTTATAACAAAATCACCAAATTTGTGAATAACTCCACCTTCAGAACCCACCACTTCCAGGATCTCAGGGAACTATAATGGTTAGAACTTCCCCAACTACTAAATTAGTCATTGCCTACAATGTTGTAAGGCATCCTGAAAAAAAAAAACGGCACTAGGCCAACTCTTCACCCACTATAATTATTTTATTTATTTTACATTTGTTGACCAGGATAGTCCGACTGGATACATGTCCATTTTCAGCAGATGCCCAGGGAGAAAAGTTCCAGGTATATATTTAAAACAGAAAAACACAATTCAGAGACAGGCAAACAGGTAACAGTGCCTCTTCAGGGACAAGCAGATTTACAAAGTATGAAACTGAGACAGTTTAGTGAAGCCCTATTAGGAGGATTTCAGCAAGGTTCATGGTGTTACTAGTTATATAATGCTAAGAAATCACAGATCACAGCATTACATATTATATAAAGCAGAAAATGGGTAACAACATACAGATAATAGCAAGCAGGCATAAGTTATTACTGTAACTGGAAGGAAGCTATGGAGTTAGTCTGGATTAGTACAGGGGCAAAGCCAGTGCATCTTAAAATATTGTTTGAGGCCATTTTTAAAGAGATTGAGAGAGGTTTCGAGAGTGAGGTTGGCTAGGAGTGAATTCCAGGCTCTGCCTACAAAGTTCCCAATAAGGGAGTCCCCAGCCCAGTTGGTGGCTTTATGTGTTTGGACCAGCAGTTTGTTGGATGACCATAATGGCCTAGGGTTATAGTAGGGTTTTATAATGTTTTTGAGGGCAGGAGTATTTTCAGGGTGTATGAGAATTTTGTGTGCAACTATGAGCTGATTAAAAAGAAGTAGGTTAGGGAACTCTAGCCACCCTAGGAGTTTGAGGTTTTGACAATGATGTGTTATGTTTGTAGAGTTAGTGGCAAATCTGACAATATGGTTGTAGCAACGGGAGAGTTTGCTAATTTCAGTTTTGTTCAGATTAGAGAGAATGGGAAAAGCATATAATAGGGTAGAAAGCAGGTGAGTGAGCAATAGTGGTACGTCCTAATGGGGATAATAAAGGCTTGTTTCTGTAGAGTGAACCAAGCTTTTGGTTGACAGTTTTGATGGTCTTATTAAAATGCAAATCAGATTTAAGATTATTGTCTATTGTAACCCTAAGAGTTTAGTGTGGGTGTCTGGAAAAATGGAGGTACCATTGTTGGAAGTTATGGAGAAGGAAAGAGGGGTGGACCGGTTAGTAGGGGAAAAGAGTAGTAATTTAGTTTTGCTGGGGTTTAAGAGCAGGCGTCGATTGGCTAGCCAATGTTCGATTGTGTTAAATGTGTTCTGGGTTAAGGTTTGCAAGTCAGATGGGGAGGAGGCAGAACAGCTGAGAGTGGATTCATCCGCATATTGGATGCAGTGAACTTCAGGGATGACAGTGTGAAGGTTACTGATGAAGATAGAGAAGAGTAGTGGACCTAAAATAGAGCCTTGAGGGACTCCTAGGGTAAGATGAAGCAGAGAGGACAATTTGTGCTGCCACAATACAGCCTGTTTTCCTCCACTCAGATAGGATGTAAACCACTGAATGGTGTGGTCATCCAGGGAAATGCTTTTTAGTGAGTGCATGAGTAGTTGATGATTAAACATATCAAAGGGCTTTTAAAGGTCTAGAAAGAGGGCTGAGGATAGCATATTATTATTCCAGTTTTGGTTTATAGAATTGGTGAAGGAGAGAAGAGCGGATGTGATACTGTGATTTGGCCTAAAGCCATGTTGAGAGTTTGCCAACAGATTGTTCTGAGTAAGATAGTACATTAGTTGTTTATGGATGCACTTCTCCATAACTTTGGCCAATGGTGGAAGAATGGTTATGGGTCTATAATTGGATAGGTCAGTTGATCTACCCCCTTTGTGGAGTGGGATAACATGTGATGTTTTCCAGATGGAGGGAATAGTGCTTTCTGTCATGGTTCTGTTTATTAGGACATAGATGGTTGTATGCTATGGCATCTGCAGCTTTTTGTAGATAATCAGCAGGGAGGAGGTCTGCGGATAGGGTGGTGGGTTTTAATACAAATCTTCCTTTCCACTCATCCAACAAATCTCTACTCTGTATCTCAAAGGCTAACAATACCGCTGGAAAAGCTGTGTTCTCTCACATCATAGTTAGAACCTGGAATAATCTCCCTTCTGCTCTGATTTCTTGCCTCAACTCTTACCCATTTTAAAAACTCACTTAAATCACACTTAATGGAAAAATGACTATGCCCTTGCATCACATAATTCCTTCTGTTCATTAACTCCATAAAACTAACTGCCTACTTCAACCACCTTATAACTTTTTACAGTCTTATGATCTTATGAAACTAACTACTTATGGAAATTGTAGACTTATTGCATGAATATCTATGGTTAACTATGTTTTATTCTCTCTCTCTCTCTCTGTATATATATATATATATATATATATATATATATATATATATATATATATATATATATGTATATGTATATGTATATATCTTGTTTTTCCATATTTGCTTATACAATATTTTTTATATTGTTTTTTATTTATTTCTTCATATTGTTTTTTATGTTGTTTTTTCTCATATTTGCATCTTCAAAATTGTTAATCATATTGTTTAATTTTGATACTTACTATGGAGCTTTTCTCCCTGGGCCTCCACTGAAAATGGACCTGTGTCCAGTCAGACTATCCCAGTAAACAAATATAAAATAAAATAAAATAAATTATAATTTTCTTTGGGAAATTGTCCACCCAAGTTAATTGCTTCATCGATAAAACAATCCTATGAGTCATCCCACTAGTTAGGGTTCACACAGTGTAACACACAAAATATGTAGACTGTAATCTGGCTATTGACCATCATGTAGCAAAGCTAGTAAGAAAATCTTTCTGTTACCCAACTTATAGGTAAGGGTATGGCATCCAGGTCCAAGGAAGTTATAGTACCACTCTGTTTAGCTCTTATCAGACCCATCGTCGAATACAATGACCCCCTTTGGCATGTACCTAACCAGACACAACAGTTGGTACACCCGCAAAGGTTCCTCACCAGGAGAATCCAGGGCATGATTACCCTGTCCTATATGGATTGCCTAAAGGCCCTATCTCTGTACTCAATATCCTACAGGTTGCTGAGATGTGATCTATGCCTAGTCTGTAAGACATCCTTAGATCCAGCCATGATGGATCTTTTGCAAATCAGCAAAACAAACAGCACTAGAAACACTAGATCCAAGGATTTTAACTTCACTTGTGACATAAATAAAACATTCTGGAGGGACAGATATGTGACTCAAATGATCCCAGTGTTGTGGAATAGGCTCCTCATCTATGTGAAGCAGAGTTTATCCCTGACCCTATTTAAATGGAACCTTGACCACTGGATGGGAAACTGCAAATTCATCTCCAGTTTGGCTGTTAAGCCTCTGATGGACAGAGGCTGTCAGTAAGTCAAATGTTCTCCAATTAACATCCCCCAAAAATCCCTTAGCTACCTCCTTACTAACATACCCCCTCCTAATAGATAACCAAGATACCTAGGGACAAATTGGGTTGGGGTGCATGGCTAGGTTTATAAAGGCCCTAGAGGTCATTTGCCTAGTAACAACCTATGAACCTCTGAAGCTATATGTCTGTTTTCCATGTGTTTGTCTAATGTTGCTGCATGGCATTTCAGGAGAGAAATGGTAGCTCAATATTAATTCTGTAATATTATGTGCTTCTTTTAATCCACATGATCCACTCACTGGCTTCCTTTCCTGCAACTTGTTTACCCCTTGGTTCCTCTTTTGGGGGCAAGAACAAAGCCCATTAATTTCCTGGCCAATGAATAATCCATACATCCCATATGTAAGAGCTTAATCACCCCATTTGTTGCCCTAGGAGGTGAGAGTCAAATGTTAGGTGGTGGGTTAGCCTGACAATCATGTAATCCCCTTCCAATCCTAACCTTGGGATGCAATTACAATGATGCTACAGCCATTGCTACCTCAAAGGTCACATACATAACTAGCACACATGACCAACCTTCCAGGCTTCATTGGCAGCATGTCATTGCCTCAACCCATATTTTGCAAATTATTCATCTCTGTCCTACTGATGTATGGCAACAGGTCAAACCACTTTCTCTATTCAGGATGGATGACCAGTGCTATGTACGCTCCACCCCCTACCTGGCTTTTCCAACTTCTTGTGCTGCTGCTCATTCACATGTCATCTCTGTCATTGTCAGAGGTTTGACCCACTATGTCACACAGCCAGACATATTTTGTGTTTCTGAATATGTTTTTTTTTTTTGGAGGGGGGATTCATAAAGATTTGGGTATTGGCAAGCAAAACTAATGCTATGAAAAAAAGATTGCATTATGCATCAATAAGTAAAGAAGCAATAAGACAAGCAGCAAGAACAAAATAAGAAAAACAGATGCCTGTGCATGGAGCAAGGAAGCATGCAGAAATAATACATAGGAATTGTATTGAGGCCATTACCAGATACAACACAATACTACAGTAATATAAGAAAAAGATATGTCAAAGTTGGTGCTAGCAGCCTGGTGCTGCCTACTACAAAATATTAGCCAGTTTACAATATTAATCAATTTCAAGAAAAATCTTACAAAATTACTCCACAATGAAAACAAATGCAAATGCTTTATCAATGGCTAAGCTCTCGGTCAAGTAAACACACATGCCTCCTTCCACTAATCACTCACTTTGTGTGATGATTATATTTGTTCTTTATGTTTCTGCTGTTTGAATGTTTGTATTACTTACTAAGTGTATCTCTGCTGTTGTCAGTAAGTATTGATCAAAGAAACAAACTGTGAAAAGTAGGTAATGTATCAGTGTTAAATTTGTTGACTAATGTTGTGAGCAAATTTGTTTGAAATCCTTTTTATGTTGCTTCCTTTGTACCCTGGGTTGTGGCTGAAAATGGTCCTTGTCACAGTTCAACCCCTTTATTAAAACAGATATAAATAAATAAACTTGACAGAGGAGTATCAATGGATGTAGTTTACCCAGACTTCACCAAAGGTTTTGACTCTGTTCCATATGGCATAATTACAGTTCATCGGTGGTTTTTCCAATGTGTGGCTTTAGTACAAAAGTTTAAGATTGTAGTGAGATTTAGCACAGTGTTATACTGTGTGAGCCGGCAATGCACTTTTTGTGAATTTTTTCCCTTTCTTTCACTACATTGCAGCCATAGAGCTGGTATATAATATTTAAAGATGTGTGGGGGGTGCTCCCTGCACATTTATTTCGGGTTTTTGGCTCACTATTTTGGACATTCATGTTTCAAAAATGATGAGTTGAAAAGTTATGATTTGTAAATGTGCAGGTAAACCATTCCACACAGGAAGATGAAAGGAAGACTGAGTGGGTTGGGGAGGGCAATACTGAGGCTGAGGCACTAGATAGCTACATGATTAAATGGTAGGACAGAGAGGAGTTCTGTGACAGGGGCAATGTCAGGAATGAAGGAAGTGACTAGTGGATAATCGCAGATGTATGCCCTGGATCCAGTACTCATTATCGTGCTTGTCTCAGCTTTATATGAGGGAACAGAGAATAGGAACCTCTTTGCTGCAGTAGTGAAGGATGATGGGAAGAATCTAGCAACAGATTTTATAAAGGCTGAATAAGTGCGCAGAAAAATGGCAGCTGTGATTCAAGGCAAACAAATGCAAAGCACTGTACCTAGGCTACAACAGTCCTGGTGTGAAGAATCAGTTAAAGGGGTAAAACTGATGGTATTAGACTAGGAAAATTACCAGGGGGCATTGATCACACTTGGACTGATCCACAAGAAGAAAAGTTAAAAGGCAGTAATAGCAATAAACGGATGCTGGTATATCTTCAGGGGGAAAGTTTCCACAAACAATAGGTAATGTTTCCACTCTACATGCTCTTAGTTAAACCTCACTTTGAGTAAGGCATACAGTTCTAGAGGACATATAAGGATAAAGAGTTCACTTTGTTAGAATGAAATCAGAGGAAAACTACCAGAAAGATCCATGGGATGGAGAACTAGAAATATGACCTGTGGCAGAAGAGATAGAGCTTTTATTACTTGAAAACAGAAGAGAAAGAGGGGACATGATACTAGAAAACAAGATCATGCCAGGGAGATGTGACTGGATCATTATGAACTGGAAGGACAGAGGGAGAAGGATGGTGACAAACAGACACAGGATTGTATAGACTAACTACTCAATTGATCTTCTAAAGTACTTTCACAGAGAAGTCTGAGGACTCATAGAATGAACTGCCAGAATGGGAGGGGGAGAGAAAGAATCCACAGAGGCATTCAAGAGGGCATGGGACAGATGGAAAAAGGGTAAGGGAAAGATACAGATGGGGAGGAGGTCGAATGCTAAGTCACATAAGATGGTAGACTAGATAGAATTATTGTCTTTTTTGCCACGATGCAAATGTAATGTTAAAATAAGATGCATAAGACACAGCAGTGCATGGCTAGTAACTACTGCATACCTCAATCTAACTCCAGACTGACTGCCAAAACAAAAGGCTTCCATTACCATCAAGAAATAAACCATGAGGATAAACATCATATGTGTCCTCTGTTTCTAGACATAATGTATACAACTCTGACATTTATCACTGTGTTGCAGTCAATAGTGCACTTTGCATGATCAGTACAATAATTAATGTATAAAAAATTATGACTGGGTCTTCAATCATATGCATCTTGTTATATGCTTGAGATATGGATACCAAGAAATTCACCTTGAGAGCAGAGCAACAAGAAACTTGAGAGGTAAATCTGACATCCGTGTCAAGAAGTTGTAAGTAGTAATGATTAGAGTATGTAGAGTTTTAGCTGCTCGATGTACTATGATTTACAGGGGGAAACATGTAGTAGTGTGGACTATTTTACAGTCTAAAAAGCTGCAGCGAACCTTGTGCTGCTGCATGAATAAGAAACCTTTTAAAGTTAAGTACTTTACCCTGTCATACTTCTTTTTTCTTTGCATTAAAACGAGATGTACTACAGCTTTCAAAGACATAAAAGCATGTTCACTGTTGTCTCTGGTGACTGTCATGTATGCTGCAGTGTGCATGTGACCTGACAATAACAGTTTTGAAAGGTGCATAACAAAGTTTTTGTTTGTTTATTTGCACAATTTCCCACTTTTCTCTTGATTTCTCACATATTTCCAGTATCCAAGAAAGAAAGTCAGAATTGTGCATCTGATGGCAGCTCTTGGTGAAGAAGTGTGGTGTGTCAGTACAGCGAACATTCCTGGTCTTAGACAAGAATGCTAAAAACTATGTGCTAAAAATGCATCATCATTCGCTTTGGTAAAAACAATATCCCTGCTTATTGTAAAATAAACAATAATACCCTAAGGACCAATTCTGTAGTGAGAGACCTGGAAACACATGTTGACTGTGACCTAAATTTCGACCACCATGTGTCTACTGTGGTGAGGAAGGCATTCTACGTCTCTCACCTGATTAGCAAAGGCATCACCTCAAGAGCAAAAGAGATTATAACTCCCCTGTACTTGTCCCTCAACAGGCCTACTATTGAATATAATGCTTCCTTTGGTATGTACTGTACCAGATACCTGCAGCAACTTGAGAGACCTCAAAGATTTCTAATTAAGAAAATTCAGGGTCTCTGGCACATGTGTTATAAGGATAGACTGAAGTCACTGTCACTGTACTCAGTAGCATACAGACTACTTAGAAACGAATTATGTCTGGCTTACAGGGCTATCTCCGACCCAGATCTTATGAAAATGCTGGACATCCATAAGTCAAATAGGACTAGAGTCACCCATTCCAGAGACCTCAGTCTAACCTGCGACATATCCAAAAAACAAAACAATCAGGGCAGCCAAATGGTTTCGAGTATGACTTTTATTGAAAAACTATTTAAATTATTAGTGCTTTTGTCTAATTGTAGACATCTTCAGAAAAAAAATATCAAGACCTAAAAAGGCTGTAAAGTCATGAAAATACAATAAAACAGCCCCTGATTGTATCAAACAGGAAGTATGTAATAAACAGGAAGCATGTAACAATGTACTTGAACGTTCTTTCATTCTCATAACAAAATTTCATTACTTTTACATAAAAAATTAGCTTGAATAGGAAGAAACAATAATGAAACCTCAACACTATGCTAATATGGCTTTTGAAAATGAATAGAAATCATATAGTATTATACAATTATTTAGCTCTCTCATATTGTCTAAATTTCTTACTGAAGTGCATGTGACACATCATCTAACACAACACCTAAAATATTTAGTTATTAAAAAAAAACTGTTTACCATTGGAATATTGATCACATAAAACCATAATGCCTGTACTCTTATTTTACAGCCATGAATGTCTGATTCACTATAGCCATCTTTTAAAATTTCCACAAGAGTGTGCCATGAAATTCAGACTTCCAATTTAAACCAGCATATGGAAAACATTTACCCTTAGTGAAGGCTTATTTATTCACAGCTTCCCTGTGCCTGGCTTGGACATGTGTGACTACAAGACCTTGGTTTGCAAAATGTTCTCCTGAGCTTGCCAAATATGTCTAAGTTTTGCAAAGATTCTCTGTGTTTTTAAAAGTTTGTGAACTTATTTCCTAGGATTCTTAATACTGCAATACTCCTGCCTTTTGTTGTAAAGCATTTGTTACTGCACATGAGCTCAAAACCAGTCTGTTTTACATTAACAGGGCTTTATTCTAATTCTGGTGGGGAGCAGATGGTTGATTCAACCCATCCGAGTTGGGAACTACTGGTGGAAGGCTTATTATGTGTTTATCTGATTGGCCTGAGGGCTTAACTGTATAAAAGTCTTTCATCCTGGTGGTATAAAAGCCTTGCATTTGTGCATCGTGCAAATACGGTTACCCATGACTTGTATATAAACAACTTCTCCATTTTAAAATCCTCTATAGGAAATGCTCTCCTTAGCCTCCCACTGCTCATAGCTGCTTGAAGTTCTGCCAGTTTGCACAGAGGGGATCACCGCTGCAGGTCATCTTTTTGTATACCACTAAACACTTTCACTTAGACTTTTAAGTGACTACTCCCTCTCATCTACTAAGAATCCGGTATAGTGGATAGGTGCTTCCCTGTCATTTCTGTTTCTGACCTAGTGAATATGGGCATCCTGATGCAATGTAGTAACTGCCTCATGTTCACTAACAATCATTTAATTTTAGAACAGACAAACAATGTGTGAGAGATGTAGATACACGATGTCATTGGAGGCAAAGCTCTTACATACATACAAGCAAAATGCAAATCAGGTTGTCAGTGTAGCATCCAAAACACACACTACCAACACTAGGGAACAAACACATAGACCCACAAATGCAGAGGTACTCACATGTAATCCACCCAAATGTGTAAGACCTCCTAAAAGCATCTCCCAGTGGCCCCACACATACTCAAAGATAACACCTCACACAACACATATCTGTGAAACTCATAGTAAACCCAGCTTCCAAGCCCATAAGGCAACATACCACACAGCCAAGCATTCTAGTTATTAGGGATTCCAATGTAAGAGATACTGACATACCCTTTACAAGGCTAAACAAGGAGAATATCGTAGTGAGCTGTCTCTATGGAGCCAGGATCCACCATGCACTTTGGTCTTTAAACCAAAAGTACAACACTGTCATAGTCCTAAGATGTACCTCCCTGGACTATATGAAGAGAGACATGATGAAGTTCTCTGAATATGTATCACAGGCAGGTATGACTCTAGCATTGAGTAGCATCCTGCCTTCACCAATGATGACGCCACATATCCAACAAAAAACTGATTAACTTCACAATTGGCTTAGTTTCTGGTGTCACAACAAGGGGATCCAATATCTTTCAGACTGGGGAGACATGACTGACAAACCACAATGCTTTGCCATAGATGGCTTGCACCTGTCACCACTTGGCTTCTGGATAATGGCAACAACTTTATCTATCCCCATAGCACCTACTTTAGGCTGTGCAAAGTTGTTAAATCCTCCAACATAAAAAAAATCACTCATGACTACCTAAAGGCAGGAGTTTAAATAAAAAAAACTGCACTCCCTGGAAGCACTTCTCACCCTGGAGAATACAGACATACAGTCACAGAAACATGGTTCAGAACCATGGAAAGAAACTGGGTATCAAATGCTACAATGCCTTTCATACATTTCGATCCTCCTCAGCTCAAGATAAATCAAAGGGGGGAGGTGTCTCAGTGTTCATAAAGGACAAGTACACTGCTAGACTGGTCCAACAACATGAGTCGCTTGAGCTGTTTTATGCCCAACTAACCATAGGTGTGACCCCCATCATATCCTTGCTAGCTACAGATCCACTAACATGAGTCTGGAAAACCATAATTCCTACCTAAACCTTCTGGTATCTCTTAACATTCAGCCTAACACCATACTTATGGGTGACTTCAACAACCCCTCCATAAACTGGAAGACTCATCTGACCCCATAATTCACTTGCTTAGAGATTTTTGGACTTTGTCAATGCAAACAACCCGGAGCAACTAGTTAGTACCCCAACTAGAGGTACAAATATCCTAGACCAAGTACAATCCCCCTCCCATGCATTAACTCCTCCCTGGTAAGATCTGACCAGAAAATTATCTCCTTTAGTATTACAACTAACCTAGAACCCTCCATCAAACTCTAAACCTGTTAAGAACTTTGCTAAGGCCAGTTACCTTAAACTAAGTGACAGTTTATTAAACTTCCAAGCCCCTCTGAACCCAGATGACACTGATGCCTACTCTTTGCTGTACACAAAAGCACTGTACAACCTCATTCATAGCAGCAGAGAGGAGACAGTACCTGTCTGAGTCAAACCTATGATTACTGGCAAAAATAAATCACCCTGGTGGACTCTTAGCATAAACAGGCTGTTCAACAAAAGGATAAAAATCTTCTCCACAGCCAAGAAGGAACAGACAAAACAGTGAAAAAGACATTCACCAGTCTAAACAAACAAATGAGAGAGCTGATAAAATCTGCAAAAGCAAACCATGTAACAAAAATAGCCTCCCAGGTGAAAGATAACCACAAGGTTTTTTTAATTATGTTTGTAACCTCAGGGGAAACACCCAGTAATGTGCTGAGTTAATCATGAACGACAACACTTACACTCAACCTGAAACTATAGCAAACCTGCTGGCTGACAATTTCACCCCCGTCACCTCCTACCACACCCAAGGAAATACCCACAACCATCCCCCTACTGGTCATTACAAGGGAACAGGTCCTTACTGCACTCACTAAAGCAAAAAACACAGCCTCCATGGGTCCCAACAGCATTCCAGGATGCTTCTTAAATAGCGTAAAACAGAATCTATCAGTGCCACTAAAACTCACTTTAACCACAGCCTCTGGACAAGGTTTGACCCAGTGGAATACAGGACTACAACAGTCATCCCTCTGAGGACTAGAACAGTTGTCCCTCTGCAGAAGGGGGGGGGCATCAACTGACCCAGGGAACTACAGACCCATAAGCATGAACAGTCTTATCTGCAAGGCCATGGAGAGAAATATGGATCTGATCAAGAACGACACAGGAAATCTCCAAACACTGGCCATTGGGTTTGTCAAAGGGAGGTCTTACCTTCTTAATCTGGTGGACTTATTCGAGAAAGTTACGAGGGTCATGGATGAGGGTAAAATGGTATACACCACTTATCTAGACCTGGCCAAAGATTTTGACACAATACCCTACTTGGGGATCATAGATAAACTTACTGAATTAGGCATAAACACTTATTTTGTCAGATGGATAGCAAAGTGGCTCACTGACAGAACAAATGTTGTCCAGATAGGTGAATCACTTCTGATAAGAAACCTGTTACTAGCAGTGTCCCATGGGGCTCAGTGTTGGGAACCCTCCGGTTTGGTATATACTTCTCTGAAGTGAAGGCCAATATTGGGGGCCTCTGGCTCACCAAGTTCGCCAATGACTGTAAGCTGGGAGCATTTACTGAATCCCTAAATGATGTTGCCATCCTTACAGGCCTGAAAATGACAACTGACTGTTGCCAAAACTATAATCTGAGACTAAATGATAAAAAATGAGTTATTGTACCCTTCAGGAAATCAGATATCCTGTAAATTATAATATTGATAGCACACCCCTAAAAGTAGACCCAGTAGTGAGGGACCTAGGAACACAGATAGATGGTAATCTAAACTTTGACCACCAGGTAACTACAGTAGTGAGGCAATCCTTCTGTGTGGCTCAACTTATAATTAATGCCATGGGCTCAACTTATAATTAATGTCATGGCATCAAGTTCAAAGGAAGTCATAGTGCCATTGTATTCATCCCTCATCAGACCCATAACTGAATAGAATCCTCCCTTCTGCATGTACCTAACCAGGCATCTACATCAATTGGAGTTACCCCAGAGGTTTCTCACTAACAAAATACAAAGCATAAGCCACATGTTTTATGTAGATCAAATAAGGACCCTATCCCTTTACCCTGTCTCACAGTTGATTGAAATGTGACATGCCTGACCTACAAGGCATTCTCAGTTCCATCCCTGATGAAAATGTTACATATCTGCAAGAAAATTTATACAAGAGTTAGTCGTTCCATGGCCCTGAACCTTATTTGTGACTCTAACAGAACTTGCTGGAGACAGATTTGTATTCCAAAGGCTACTTCACATCTTCATAAAACAAAGCCCATCCCTCACTTTCTTTAAAAACAATTTGGATAAATGGATGGGGAACTGTAAATTCACTCCTGGAGTACTCCCCACATCCTTATGGACAGAGGCAGTGTGTAAAATGACACAGGGCTCCAGCACCCAAAGACCCACTACCCGGATACTACCCCCCTCCCATATCTGGGGAATTAAGATATAATATTCTCATATACTGGGTATTATTGGCTATCCATTAGCATAGTAATCACCTATGAACCTGTAACTGTAATTCATACAGCCTTAATTACTCTTAAAAATATAATTCACCTCAGGAAACTACCCCAATTTCTTCCTCAATTATTTTTTTGGACGTACAAGTGTCCAAAGACATTCTCACAAACTACCCATTTAGTAATAATATTCTACTTTTGTCAAGTTAGCCTAATTCTGAGAAATGTACTACTTTATAATTTCTGTTAACTTAGACCCCAGTCAGGCAGAAATCATCTAGCCTATAAGCATGCACACCTTACTTAGAACTCTTTTACACTGCTAAGGAGATCATCATTGCACATCTTACACATCCATATTCAAATACCCCCCTTAAAATGCATACATACCAGCACTCCAGCTATGCAGTATTGAATTATGCTATTACTTGCAGCCAGGTTTCTTAGCCTACATTCTTGAAACCACACAACTGGCAAGCACATAAAACTCAGCTAGTTGCTATATTTACTATACCACAATAACAAAAAGTCTTCCAATTTAATATAGTAAGACCATTACATAAGCTCCATATAAATCATAGCAAATGGCTGATCTTAATGTGGCTTCCAGCAATGATATACAACTTTTATCAAATCACCTGGCTTTAGCATATTCTGCACCCTGCCAAACAAATTATGTACTTATTAAAACATGTATCACTTGTGTCATATATCAAAAAAAAAAAAAAAATACAATCTAAGCATCAGTACTCTCATCATACCACAGCCAGACAACTTTTCCACCAATGTTATGTAAAACTACCAGTCTATAAACTGAAGACAAATGAGTATCAGTCCTTCCAAATATACCACAGGTCACTAGCAGACTTATAAAGCTAATTTATTTATTTATTTATTGGCATTTTATTACCGGGAAAGTCCACTGGGCCAATGAAAGCCCATTTTCAGTGGAGGCCTGAGGAGAAAAGCTCCAGGTTTAAAAACAGAGAAAAATGTTTCACAAATGGTAAACATACATTACAAATGAACATTTAAAATAAAATATAGATGAGAATTGTACAATCACAGAAAATAATACAGATAAAATATAAATTGTATGAGAATTATACATTGTAGATAAAGATAATATAATATCAACAATGTTCATTGAAGTCAAGTACAGGCCATCAAATCACTTAACCAATGCTAGCCAGGACTCATGTTTAATGTATATTACAGATTGTGAACTCCAGGGTAAGCATACAGTTCAGAAGTTGATTATAGTGGGGAAGTTATAATGTATATGTGAGTGTTAAGGTAGAATGCAGTTTAACATGGGGTGAAAAGAGGAATTAGTTGTTTAATAGGATTCAGTAGGAAAAGGAAGTATTTTTGTGGGGGCTTCTGATGGATAGAAAGGAGCAGAAGGTATAATAAGTAATAGCAGAGGAAGGGGTTCAACAGTTGAAGATCCAGTTAGAGTGGAGATGGTTTTGAAGAGCAGTTTTAAAACTGCAGGGGTTCTGTTGTAAGTGGATGTTTGTAGGCAGAATATTCCATTTTTTAGTGATGACCCATGAGTATAGTAACTGTCCTGCAGGTGGTTTAGGTTCATGAACTTGGAGTAGCTGTTATTGTTCAGATCACAAGGGCCTAGAGGGGTTATAAGGGGTGAGTAGAGAGTTGAGCACAGGGGAGTGTTGTTGTTTATAGATAATTTAGCTATCTTATTATAACAAGCTTCTAATTTGGCTTGCAAGGAGCACTGTAAATTGGTAAGTAAAGATGTGCCATAGGTTAGAGATGGCAATATGCATGATATTGCTAGCATTTGTTTAGCATGGAGGGAGAGGAACTTATTGTGTCTATAGAGCAACCCTAACTTTTTGTGGGTCTTACTAATATTGTTTTGGATATGCAAATCACATTTGAGGATTTCATCAGTTATGACTCCTGACAATTTAGTGTGGGTTACTAGATTGATTTTTGTGGAGTTGAGGGAGAATATGTTGACTTCAGCTTTGTTTATAGGGGATTGTTTCTTAGGTGTGAAAATCATAAGTTTTTTTTTTTTTTTGAATTTAAAGAAAGGTGATTATTGTGAAGCCATGTTTCCAAAGTGGAAAAAGCTACTTGAGTGTTTTGCTTAAGTATGTTTATATTGGGTGCAGAACGGACTATGGTGGAGTCATCTGCATACTGGACAAGGGAGCCGTGCAGGATGGCTTCGTGTAGCTTGTTAATAAAGATATTGAATAATAGAGTGCCTAAAATTGAGCATTGGGGGACTCCTATAGGGTTGTGAAGGTAGGGGGAAATGTAAATTTCCCATTTAACGGCATGCTGCCTGTGCAAGAGATAGCTTTTGAACAGGTTGAGAGACTGGGGAGAAAGTCGTATACTTTTGAGCTGAGAGAAGAGAACAGAGTGAGAGATCATATCAAATGCTTTAGATAGATCTAAGAAGAGGGCAGAAACAATGTATCCTGAATCCCCAGCTTTGTTAACTGTGTCTAAGAAGGAGATTAGAGTGGTGGAGGTACTGTGACCTGTTTGGAACCCATGTTGTGTTGGGTAGAGCATGTTGTTTTTTAGGAGATAGCCTGAGAGTTGTTTTTGCACACATTTTTTCAAGTATTTTAAAGATGGGGGAAAGTATAGCAGTAGGTTGAAAGTTAGAGATATCAGTTGAGGGGCCACCTTTATGAAGAGGAAGAATGATAGCTTTTTTCTAAAGACTTAGGACATAAGATTCCTTGATTGATCTGTTAATCAGAATGCTAATGGGGTAGGCCACTACATCAGCAGTGATTTTAAGTAATTGGGCTGGAATTTTATCGGCTGAGCAAGGTTTTAATTTTAAAAGGAGTGTTTTGATAAATGTGGTAGGGATGGGAGAGAAGTTAAATTCTGGGTAGGAGGGCTGTGGAGAGCAATTAGATGGTGGAGTGTTTATGCTTGAGGTTGCATGATCCTTGGTATGTGTGGTAGTATCAGCAATCTTATGATTAGAATGTTGTGGGGGAAGAATGAAGAGAGGTCTTTGTAGGAGTGTAAATATGTGGAAGAGGTGAGGAAAAGGTAGCAGCAATATTGGCAATGGTATCAATGCAGAAGGTATTAAAGATATTGGCTATTTGTTCAGCAGGCATGTCAGGGTTTGGGTAGAGATTAGATTTGGTGCCAGGGTTTAAAAGATTATTAATGGCAGACCAGAACATTTTGGGATAATTTTTTCTATTTGTTTTTTGGTTGTAATAGTACTGCTGTTTGGCTTTAGTGATGAGTTTTTTAGCTTGGTTTTGAAGCTGTTAATAGTGAATGAGGTTGGAAGGATTTTTAGATTTAAGCCAGATTTTCCATGCTTTATCTCTAGAAGTTATAATTTGTTTCATATATTTTCTTAGCTAAGGGACATTGTTGCTTTTTATTCTTTTGGTTCTGGTGTGAGCTAGACTAGCCAGTATTTTTAGAAAGGTGTTATTGAAGTTAAGTAAAGTGTCATCTAGTGGGAAGGATTTGAGACAATTCCAATTAAGGCTTTATAGGATGTTGTTAAAAGTGAGGGGCTGGACATGTTTAATACTATGGACTTTAGTGATGGAGGAGTAAGAATGTACAGCATAGGGTGGGAGATAGTTGCTTATAGAATTGGGCATTGTGCCTGAAGCTATGTATTTGGAGGAGTCTGAGACTAAAATCCAATCTAAGATAGAGCCTTCATTAGTTCTCTTATTGTACCTAGTAATGGTGTAGATAAGCTGGGTGAAGTGAAACAGATTTATGCTGGTGGGTGATTGTTTGCAGGAAATGGTAGCCCAATCAATATTTACATCTCCAAGAATAATGGTTTTATTCTTTATGTTGTAGGAAATCCAGGAAAGGATGTTTTCTAAAACTGTTATGTTATTTTCAGGAGGAACATATAGGATAATAATACATTTTTAGAATGGTTGATTTCCAGAAAGGAAATCAAAATTTTGGTGTTTTGGAACTGAGGGACAGGTTCTTTAGATGGAGAGATATTGAAGGAATTTGGGTAGATGATGGCTATACAACCTCCTTTTTTATTTGACCTATCTGCTCTAATTGTGCTATAGTTTGGTGGGAGGAACTCAGAGTCCTGTATAGAAGGTTTTAACCAAGTTTCTGTAGCAGCTAGGATATTGGCTTTACTGTGAGTTAGCCAGGCTTGCAATTCTGTAGTTTTATTGCAGATACTTTGGAAGTTTAGAGTAGAACTGTGAAGAAATTTGGAGCCTTTAGAGGAGGAAGCAAATGAGAGGAAGGAAGTATTGAAGGGCCCAGGATTTGGGTGAATGTCTACAGAACAGATGAGGGAGGAAAGGCTTTGGGAAAGTTGGAGTATGTAATGAGATAGTTTGGAGGTGACATAGTGGGTAAGTGAGTTAAGAGAGTTAGGTGTGAAAAGTAAGTAATATTTTGTGGAGAGAGAGTATTTTGTTGAACAGGGAAGATAATTAGCGTGATATAGGCTAGAGCTAATGCTTAGAATAAGAAGACTATAGGGAGGGTGCAATGGGAGTATAGTGGTTTGCTCTAGGACAGAATGGATGCAGGTATAATGAAGTAGCATGTGAAAGAAGAAGCAGTGTCACAGATAGGGGAAATAGGAGGATTGAATGAGAGAAAAGGAGAGACATTAGGAGGGAAAACAGGAAGGGTGGGATAGAGAGGGTTGATGGAGGAAGTCAAGGGTGATGAATGGCAGTTGAGTCAAAGGGGAGTGGCTAAGGAAGTATAAATGTAATGAAAGAGGGGGTGGGTGGGAATGGGGGTAGGGTAGGGGAACGGAGTGAGCCTGAGCATAGCGAGGGCGAATGGAGTGGGCAGAACCAGGTCTGAGAATGGGTACAAAATAGAGAGAAAAGACAACAAAAAAAAACTATCAGTAGCAGTGGCGCAATATATATAGTGGCTAATGAAAGCAAAATGGTTACCCTTGTACATAAGAGAAAATAAAACAGCAACATTACACATAAGGTCAGGTTAAGCAACATATAGCATCTTATACATGACTCCATAACAAAGGCACCATTTGCATGTTGGATTCCACCTTTACAACATTTGTAAAGATTTGCACAAAACTTATAAGCAAATTACATGCATTTTGTGGGTAACACCCCAAAACTACAAAACTAGAGTTATGAATATAGAAAATATTTTAATGATGCTGCAAGAGTGTAGATGAACAAAAAAATTACACATTAAATGTGATACACACACACACACACACACACACACACACACACACACACACACACACACACACACACTTATTTTTCAGTTAGCTGGCCTTCAGGCATGGTCAGTGAATATTTTGCAGCAGATTAATTCTTGCTGCTCTTTATTTGCTCCTTGCCATTGGCTATGCTGCAACATGAACATAAGCTATTAACAGTAGGAATCGTGCTCTGTCCATGAAATTTTCTTCAGCATAAAAAGTTGTTGACTAGATATTCATCATTTCATCAGTTAGTAAAGAATAAATAAGTCAGTCAGTCATAGTAAATCAAGCAAAACTCTTCTGGCACACTCATTCCTTAAATATTCTCCCTGTAAAACACATAAATACATCAGCCACACAATGTAATGTTTTGAAAGTCAGATGTTTTTAAGAATAAGACTAAGTACTTTATCATTTTTGTAATAGTGGGCAGAGGAAGAGGGGTGATAAGAATAAGTTAGATAAAGGAGAAGATAATAGATTCAGTTTAACACAATAGTAAAATGCATTACATAACCTGTTCTTCCAGTTACAGATTGCAAAATAGTCTATTGTAATAAATTAGCTAGTGTTTTTATATAATATTTTGACATCAGCTAGAAGCAAAACCTGTTTGCTAATATTTTTTTCAGGAAATAGTACATTATTCCCTCTTTAGGATGGTAAAAATGCTGAAGCCTTTGCAGATCAGACTATCAGCCATTTATTAATGATAGCCTGCATGGAAGAGAAACATGATTTTTTTCAGTATTCAATTAAGTAGTATAACATATAAAAGTTTGCTAATTCTTATCACTTATGTGTTAACTTAGAGGCACAAAATACATTGGGGAAACATGTTTTGACCATAGACCAAGTATAAAGAGTCCTGTTAAAAATTATTCACATATGGTAAATCCTTCAAGTATCCAGAAAGATTTATGTACTGCTCTAGATTAATGAATGATTCTAAGAACTGCAAAACATTCATAATTAAAAATGGCTCTGATTATGTTTTAAAAAGCTGATTTTGATGTAAACAGCTCATGATGTAGCTGGTCTAATCTTTATAATAACTTACTGTGATCAGTTTAATATAATACATTTCACTCATAAATATTGATTTTTTAGCATTAAAAAAGAGGGTTGCTAGATACAGATATGGGCCCTTAAGTGCCTGTAAGCACATCACATGGTATGTATATGTTACATATACTTCAGTTTGCAATATATACATTTTTTGAGTTTCGAACACACCTGCTTAGGTTTTCCACCTACCCCCAAATTTTCTGGATTGTCTGGTAATGAGGACTCAGCACCACTGTAAGAATCCAATTTGCCCCTCATGAGATGGGCAATGGCATGACTCCTAGAGGTGCACTGAGCATTTTGCATCACATTAAATGACACAGTGTATCTTGGGAGCTGGACAGTCCTTTACATCCTCTTGTTCATCTCTTAAAGCCAGTAATGTGGGGCTTGACAAAAGCCCATTCAGCTCATATGAATAACCATGCGCACTAGAGAAAAACCATCATACTACTGTGGCTAGTTTTAACTCTACTGTTCATCAGAATCTGAAAACCTCCTATGACCAAGTAAGACCATATCACTGACCTGACTTTTTAGTGATGTGTACATTGAGCAACAGCACACATACATACACACAAGCACACACTCGGACACACACACAAAGGAGATGGAAGAGCTCACGGTCCGCATGAAAGATTCTGTCATAATATGGGGGCAGGGGCTGACCTGTGGCTTGACATGCTACTTTCAATTGTCATTCCAGGTAGTGAGGGGGAGACGGCCAGGAAGCAGGATAATAAACAGAAGATATTAAATGTAAGGAACAGTGATGTTCATCCTGGTGAGCACAAGAGGAGAAATACACCTTGTTTTGCAGCATTGGTGCAAGGTGGTATTTATACTAATAGGGGAAATTTGGCCAAGACAATGGGGAAATTCTCCTACTCATTCTGATAGTTGCCATAGGATCTGTTACATCCAATTGATCTATGACCAACTAAAGCAGGTTGAGCCACAGTTTAGCACCTCATCCAAAGGATGATACACTCAGGAGTGCAGTACCCCCCCTCCCATACTGCACTGCAGTGTCAGCAATCGATCTACCTGGTGTGCGGGAGTAGAACCCACAGCCTTCTGTGTATGAATTCACTTTATATCCTCGAAATACTGAAATATTAAAATTCTGTATTTCGAAGCTATAAAGTCGAGTTTTTGAAACCACAAAAACTCAGAACCGCGAAATTCAAAATCTCACACACTGGAGATTTTGAATTCTGCGCTTCTACTGCACACACACACACACACACACACACACACACACACACACACACACACACACACACATACACACACACACACACACACGCACACCATTCTCCCCACACACAAACACAAGCTCTCTACTACATAAAAGTCGGGGGAAAGCCCCCCCTGCACCCCCTACTTAAATATTCTCACTCCGAGGTCGCACTACACACAAACACACACAAAACACCACCACACAAGCTAAATTCTCCTTGCACACACACATCACAGCAACAAAACACACTCACACACACCACAGCCCCTACCCAAAATCCTTAACACACACACACACTTACCTGAATCTATAACCAGAGTGAAACCTCAGAAGTGTGAAATTCAAAACCGCCAGTATTTGAGGTTTTCAATTTCATGCTTCTGAGCTTTCGTTGTTCTCAGGATTCCACTTTATGGGCTTGAAATACTGAATTTCGAGATTTCAGTATTTTGAGCTTCTAAAGTGAATATATATATATATATATATATATATATATATATATATATATATGTGTGTGTGTGCGTGGTGTTTGTAAAATCTATTTATATATATATATATATATATATATATATATATATATATATATATACACACACACACACACACACACACACACACACACACACACACACACGCACACACACACATGCATATTTATATTTAAAATAAAAATTAAATCAGAGGAAAAACTGGTACATCATGAGCAATGAGACTTGTTAGAATCAGATTAAAAGAACCACGAACTTGAGACTTCAAAGACATCAAATACTTATTACTTGTTTGCAAAAGGATGCTGTCTTTAATGAAAATAAAAAAAATGTTAAATATTTGTTTATTTATTTATTTATTTCAGTTTGATTACCGGGGAAGTCCACTGGGCCAAGAAGTGCCCATTTTCAGTGGAGGCCCGGGGAGAAAAGCTCCATGTACAATAGTAGTATGATAAGGGTTACAAAACAATGAGAAAGGTTACATGATTTTGGAGATGAGATACAGTAGTATGGTTCATACATTCAGTGGAATTACATACATTCAAATGAAAAACGGTAATATTCATTGTGAGACAGTATATACCAAAAACTAAAAATTTTTTTTTCTTCCCCGGATTTTTTTTACAATATTTACAAATATGGAGTTTATTTAAGTCTGATAGTTCAGATTCTGGGAGAAATTAGATGAAGCTTGAGAGTATAGGAGAAATTAGATTAAGCTAAGATTAAGCTAGGTAGTACAGTAAAGCAGTAGTATGGAGAGTTTAGTGGGGGGAGTTATGTAGGGTGAAAGCAGGAGCATTTCCATTTGGAAGAGAGATATTGGAAGGGTTGGTTTTTGAAGGATTCAATGTTGGGTATTGTCCTAAGTGAGGGAGGGAGGGAGTTCCATTTTTTACCTAGAGAGAAGGAGAGTAGAAGCTGGCCAGCGGGACGTTTTGGTTTGTGAATGGCGATTAGGTTTTGGTGTTCAGACCTCAGAGATCTATTTGGGGTGTAAGGGGGAAGAATGTTTTTTAAGACTGGGCATTTATCAGGGGAGAATATTAATTTGTGAGCGTTGGTTAGTTGTAGATAGTCTAGGTGGTTAGGTAGTTCTAACCAATTCAGAGATTGAAGGCAGAGGCAGTGGTGAGTTGAAGTTTTGGATTTAGTGGCAAATTTGGATATTTTATTATAACAAGCTTCAAGTTTAGAGGTGTTGGAAGTGGACAGATTGGTTAATAGTGGGGCACCATATAGAAAAGAAGGTAGGAAGTAGGAGATTGCCAGGGTAAGCCTAGAGGGGTTGGAGAGAAATTGATTGTTTCTATATAGCATACCTAGTTTTTGGTGAGTTTTCTTTATGTTTTGTTGTATGTGAAGATCGAATTTGAAGTGTTCGTCTATGGTAATGCCAAGGAGTTTTGCAGATGAGACTATTTCTACAGTAGTGGAGGATTGGCTAATGACATTGAAAGTGTTTTTGTCAAAGGAGGAAACCTTAGAGGAGAGGAATATTAGAATTTTAGATTTACTGGAATTGAAGGAAAGGTGATTTTGGTGCATCCAGTTCTCAGTAGTGGAAAAAGCTGTTTGGGTTTTGGTCAGTAGTTCAGAAATGTTGGGGGCGGCACAAACCAAGGTAGAGTCATCAGCGTATTGGATGACTGTAGTGTCAGAGATGATGGTGTGAAGGTCATTTATAAAGATGTTGAAGAGCATGGGTCCAAGGATGGACCCTTGAGGAACGCGGGTAGGTGTAGGCAAGAAGGAAGAGGAGGAGTTCTTTCATTTGACAGCTTGAGACCTGTTGGATAGGTAGCTGGAGAACCAGGAAAGAGTATTAGGGGAGAGATTAAGGTTGGTGAGATGATGGAGAAGGTGAATATGGGAGATGGTGTCGAAGGCTTTAGAAAGATCTAGTAGTATAGTGGATATGATGAGTCCAGAGTCCCGGGCTTGATTGATAGTGTCTAGGAAAGATAGTAGGGCAGTTATGATACTATGGCCGGGGTGGAAGCCATGCTGGGTGGGTGTTAGAAGTTGATTCTGAATTAGGTGAGGCCAAAGCTGGTGGTGGACACATTTTTCTAGAATTTTAGAAATTGGTGAGAGTAGGGCAATGGGGTGGAAGTTAGAAATAGAGGTGTTTTTGCCTCCTTTGTGGAGAGGAAGAATGTAGGCTGAACGCCAGAGTTTGGGCACATATGATTCATTTAAGGATCTGTTAATCAGAATGCTGATTAGGAGAGCAATTCCTTCGGCTGCACATTTGAGGAAGGAGGAGGGTATGTTGTCTGGGGCATTAGCGCATGGCCTTAGTTTGGATAGAAGTTTTTTTATAAGATTGGTGGGTACAGGTTTGAGGTGGAATTTAAGGGGATTGTTATTTAGGTAGTTGGGTGTCGTGTGGAGGGAGTTGGGTGGGTTATTATTTGGGAATGTTTTAGTTAGGTTAGCTATGGAGTCAATAAAGAAGGTGTTGAAATGGGAACTTAGTTCACTGTCAGTTAAGCTAGGATCAGGGCACAGGTTATTTCTAGATCCAGGATGGAGAAAGGAGTTGACAGAATTCCAGAATTGTTTAGGGTTCTTGTTGTTGCTGGACTGAAGTTTATTATTTTTCTTGTCTTTGGTAATAAGTTTTTTTACTTGGTTGCGAAGTTGAGTATATTGGAGCAAGGCAGAGGACTGTTTACTTTTCTGGTAAAGCTTCCAGGATTTGTCTCTGTGATGCATAATTTGTTTAGTTTCTTTGGTGAGCCAGGGAGCAGTATTGGCTTTGATTCGATTTTTTCGTAGAGGGGCTAGGGAGTTAAGAGTATTAAGGAAGATAGAGTTGAAATGCTCTACAGCGCTGTCAAGAGGGAGAGTGTTTAGGATGTGCCAGTTAATTTGTTTAAAGATGTTAGAAAAAATAGAGGGATTGAAATTGCTTAGGTTACGAGTTTGGATATACACGTGTTGATGTTGGATGGAGCTTGATGATCGTTGGATGAAGGCAGGGAGATGGTCACTGAATGTGTCAGGGATGGTGCCAGAGAGAGAGATTTTGTTTGGGTGGGTGACTAGTATCCAATCTAAGATAGATCCTGAAGGGTGTTTTTTATTAGGGTGAGTTGTTGAGTGGATTACTTGGGTGAAGTTATAAAGGTTAATGGATAGTGGGGGGGATGGTGTATTGATTTTATTCCAGTCAACGTTGACATCGCCTAGAATATAGGTTTCGTATTTTATTTCAGTTGAGGCCCAGTGAAGAATATCTTCAAGGGTGAAGATATTGTTGCCTGCGGAGATGTATAGGGAAATAATGCAGATATTTTTATGTTTATTCAATCGGAGAAGACTTGTTGTTATTTCTGCATTTTTGAATTGAGGGGTATGGATCTGAAGAGGAATTAGGGAGAGAAGATTGGAGTAGATTAGAGCAGAGCCTCCACCTTTTTTATTTAATCTGTCACTCCTGAGGATGTGGTAACCAGGAGGTAAAATTTCAGAGTCGGTAATATGGGGTTTTAGCCAGGTTTCGGAGATTGCTATGATGTCGGGTTGGTTGTGAGTAATCCAAGCTTAGATAAGGTGAGATTTGTTGCTAAGGCTTTGGGCATTGATAGTGAAGATCTTAAGGGTGCTGAGAGGGGAAGTGGGTGGAGAAGGGAAGGGGGAGGGAGTCTTCTGTGAAGGGGCTGAAGAAGGAGGAGAAGGGATGGAGTAGTTTGTGCAAAGGCTGGGACCAGGGTTTGGGTGAATGTCTCCAGATAAGGGTAGGGGATTAAAGGAGGTAAGTTTAGGCCTATTGAGTTTGCATGGTAAGTGTTGGTGTAGGGCTAGCAGAAATTTAAGATCGAGAGATTCTATGGAGTCAGGGAATAACTTGAGATGGAGCAGGTGTAGAAGGTTGGGAAGGAAAAGGAAGGAGGATATGGTGTGGAAATGACACAGTAGGGAAGATTGAAGTTGGGTGTTAGGAGTAGTTTGGGTAGGGGGTAAGAGTGAGGGAGCTTTATGTGAGTATGATGAAGCGGTGTATAGAGGTATTAGTAAGATGAGAAGGAAGCAGGGGAGTAGGATGGTGAAGGACAATTGGCAGGGCATGGTAGGAAGGGTGGGGTAGTGGAAGGAATGAAGAAAAAAAGCTAATAGGTAAGGGAAGGAGACAAGGAGCAGAGATGGATGGGGAGAGTTGTAGTAGTGGGCAAGGATAGGGAAGGACTAAGTGTATAGAGGAGTAGGAGTTGGAATGGGAGGAGTAGTAGTGGGAGGGGCAGTATGAGGAGGATTCTTGTTAGATGACAGAATGGGGGAGGGGTATAGATAACAGGAGTGTGATTGGATAATAGATGTGGTAGGAGGAGTGTGGTAGGAATAAATGTAGAGGTGTTGGGGTGGGTGGGAATTGGGGGCAGGGTAGGGGAGCGGAGTGAGCCCCCTGGGTGAACGGAGCAGGTAGACCCAAAGGAGGAGAGAGTGCTGAAGACAATCAGTAACACAGATAGACAAGGTAAGTTTTGCTGGGATGTGTAGGATGAAGAGAGACTACAAAGAAATGAAAAGGAGTGTGGATAAAGGGTTGAGAGGGGTGTTAGTGAAGCAAAGAGTAGGGGGTAGTCCATCAGGGGGGTGTAAAGGGGAGGTAGGACAAAGTGATTGAAGAAGTGTAGATAGTAGGAGGGAAGAGGCGCGCCACCTAGTGGCCGGTCAGTTTATTGCAGTAGGGGTCCCAGGAGATGTAACAGGTAAGGCAACAAAGGAGTTATCTTTGGTCAGGATGTGGGACTAATTAAAGAAGGAAGAGTAGGGTAAACAAGCGGTAAGGGGAGGGGGAGTTGTGGCTGCTGGCTGTCCTGGCAGGGAAACGTACTGCGGCCTAGTAGAAATCCAGTTAACTACTACCAAAGTGTTAGAGCAGTACACATACTTTAGAATTAAAAAATCCCTTGTGGAGAATGGTATTCAGCTAGGTTAGAAATTGTCCAACTGTTGGTTCTTAGCCAGGATGTCCGGGTGGGTGCTTTCAAGAGTTTATGGCAGGGAAGGCAGGAGCTTAAGCTAGAACATGCAGAAGAGAGAAAGAAAGTTACAAGAAGGCAATGCAGACATCACAGGTTATAAGCAAGCAGTTGTTTACAATTTTATCATCAAACTTGAACTAAGATAAGTAGTTAACTAAGAAGGTAACAGAGATAGCAATTCCATACGCACTAGGTAGTTTCAGTAACCTGACAATTGCTATATGTAAACTAAATGAGCAGATACAACAGTAGAAATCCTCATGCAAGCGCTGTGTAATTAAGCGATTGCATGAAGATTCCGATAACACCAAACACAAGAAGGAAATCAGCAGATGAAGGGGCTAGAACAACCTTAGAGTACCAGCAGTGCAAGCAGACAGCAACAGCAACAGTTTGATAACATCAACTAGGAAATAGTTTGAGAGTTAATGTAAGCCCCGGATAGCCCTTTGAACCATGTGTTACACGCTACTTTGAATTGAACATTTACAGTCCCAGACGCCAGTTGAACCATGAATTACATGCAAGGGTGAACCATGCATTCGCAAGCTATGTTATTACATGCAGATGAGCACTTTTGCTCTTATCTGATCTAACTTCAGTTTATATGAAATGTAGTATTTATATGCTTTGACTCACTCTTCTTAACCTGCACACTTTCTCCTTGACTATCTACACTTCTTTTTTTCCCTTTTTCTCTCTGTCTCTATCCTTTCCTTTCTTGCCTTCCACTCATTTGACTTATGTCTTGCTCTGTTTTTCTATCCCATGCCCTGAAATTATACACACTATAAATACTTTGTGTATGTTAAGTTTAACATTTCACTTTATTAATAATTTGATCTGCTTATTTTAGCTGATAGTTTATCTTCTCTTGCATTTCTCCCATTAAGAAAATATCAAAGTACAACCCAACACTCTAATAATGGGTGATTTAAACTACCCTACCATTAACTGGGAAAACTACTCATGTACCAACTCTTTTGCTCAATGTTTTCTGGAAATCATCAATTCCAATGCCTTGGATCAACTTATCCACACCCCCACCAGGGGCAGCAATATCCTAGACCTGGTCATCACCAACATGGGTGACCGGTGTTTCACACCAGAAGTCAGCTCCTTGTTGGTCAGTTCCGACCACAAGCTAATCACCCTAGACATCCACATCTCGTTCCCACCCCCCATTAGGAAAACAACCGTAAAAGATTTCTACAAAGCCAACTTCACGCTTCTTAAGACAGAAGTGGCAAACGTCATGGCACCCATGCAGATGGACAATAGAGGTACGACTGCTGAATCCCACAGAAATGCACTTTATAAGCACTTACACTAGTGCATGGCTCCTGCTATCCCTAACAGAACCATGATGCTATCCTCCAGAAAAAGGAAGCCAATCTGGTGGACTTCTGCCATAAACAAACTCTACAACAGAAGAAAGAAACTGTTGCAAAAAAGAGTAAAATCCAACGATTGGAAGAACTCCCTGGTCAGCCTCAGTAAGAAGCTGAGATCCTTCATAACATCCTCCAAAGCTAGTTATGAAAACAAAATTGCCACTGATTCTAAAGACAACCACAAAACATTCTATAGCTATGTCAAATCTCAATGGCAACACTCAGATCTGCTCTGAGCTACAGCACAATGACACTAAATATACAGAACCAACTGATATTGCCAACATCCTGGCAGATAGGTTCAGTGCTACCTTTACCCCCCTCTCACCCCCTAAAGGGCCCATCTTTATACTGGAAGAATGCAAAGTTCCTTTAACCTCACTCTCCAAAGACAAGAACACAGCATCCATGGGACCTGACAACATCCCATGCTGCCTTCTACATGAACTACAGAATGAAATGGCACCCCACCTAAGTACCATGTTCAGTCAAAGCCTCACCTCAGGCTTTGTGCCCATTGAATGGTGCACCGCAATGGTTATCCCACTCCACAAAGGGACCCCGGGAACTACCGCCCCATTAGCCTGAAGAGCCTGGTCTGCAAGGCCATGGAACGTATCATCATGGAACTCATAAACAAAGACATTGGAGATCTCCAAACTCTGGACCCCACACAGTTCAGGTTTTTAAAAGGCAGATCTTGTCTCCTAAACCTGATAGACTTCTTTGAAGCAGTCACCAAAGCCATAGATGAGGGTAAGGTGGTTCACACAGCCTATCTAGATCTCACCAAGATGTTCAACACCATCCCCCACTCTGGAATTATAGATAAACTCACTAAACTAGGTATAAATCTCTATGTCATAAGATGGGTTGCCAACTGGCTTACTGACAGAACCCTCACTGTGAAGTAGCAGACTCCAAATCACACTTGAGACCAGTGACAAGTGGTGTACAACAGGGTTCGGTCCTGGGTCCACTCCTGTTTGGTATCTACTTCTCTGAAGTACAGGCTAATACAGAAGGTCTTTGGCTAACTAAATTCACAGATGACTGCAAACTAGGAGCCATAATCAAAACTCCTAATGATGTGGACATCCTACAAAAGGGCCTCAATGAGACAGATGCCTGGTGTCAAAGCCATGGTCTCAAGCTCAATGCCAAAAAGTGCATTCTCATCCCCTTTGGTAAAAACTCTGTACCCATGAATTACCACATAGGCGGTAGTCTACTTAACACCAAAAGTGTGATAAGAGACCTTGGAACACAGGTGGACAGTAGTTTCTCCTTTGATAATCATATCGCCACAGTGGTCAGGAAATCCTTCTACATGGCACACCTCATCACAATGGTTTCTCATCCAGAAAAAAAGAGGTAATTTTTCCCCTGTATTCATAACTCATTAGACTCATTATAGAGTACAACACCCCTTTTGGTATGTACCTCACAAGACATCTACAGCAACTGAAAAGGCCGCAAAAATACCTCACAAAGATGATGACTGGCCTCAAACAGATGTCTTATGCAGACCGACTCAAAAAACTTCAGCTTTACTCTGTCGCATATCGCCTACTCAGAGGCAATCTCTGCCTAACATACAAAGCTATGTCAAACCCCAGAGCTGTTGGACATGCTCCACTTAAAGAAATCCCTCCGAGCTACACACTCTAGGGACCTAAACCTTGTCACCACAATAAACAGAACATGCTGGAGGGAGAGATTCCTGTCCCAGAGACTTCCCATACTCTGGAACCGATTACCTATCTATGTCAAACAGAGTTCCTTATTAGCACTTTTCAAGAAAAATCTTGATGATTGGATGGGTAATAGGAAATTCACCCCGGGGATCACTTCTGTGGTTTTGCTTGACAGGGGCACAAGAAAATAATTTTCTTGGGTGGGGAAAGCCAGGGTACCTTTTTGGCTAGGCTTGTATAGGCCCTAGGGCCAATAGCCTAGTACCTACCTATGACCCTATTAGATATCACAGGCATTAGTGACTGCTACCTTCTTCCTCCCTTAACTGCTACCTTTTTCTCAGGGCTGTTGGCACTTCTGCCTTCCATTTGCTCTGATACTGTTTCATTCTGTATTAGATTTAGCTTAAGAAACTTCTACATTTCTAATAGTTTAAAGTAGTTATTTAATGTGTTAATAGTTTGTCTAATTATCTGAAGTTTATTTTAAAGTTCATATTTTGGGTGTGCCGTGTTCTTACTGTGGGTTTTTGGCCTCTTAACTTTGACTGTATCTTAAATTTAGAATTATGTTGGATAAACCAACATGATTTAAGTGTGCTGAGATTGTGGGCACAAAATTCCAATATGACACGCATAGCAAATGTGTCTATTTCTTAGGACCGGATCATCTGTGATCAGCTTGTGACATTTGTGAGGGCTTTAATCCTCAAGCCATTGCTGATCAGAGAAACAAGTTAATGTTGAAAGGACTTTTGCTTGTTTCTTCATTCTTTTCACCAGGGGCTCAATCCCTTCTAAAAGTCATGCTGGGTCTTTGTAATCTAGGAAATGCCCTCACAAGACCTCAAGGCCTTCCTTTGAGCCTCCATCAAAATCATCTAAGACCTCAGATCCGATCATGTCTGAGCCAAGATCTACTTTCAACTCATTCGATCCAAAATGCTCCTTGGATCCAACCGGGACCACCACTACTATTAGTTCTCTTAGGCCTCCCACTTCGATCTCTGATCCTAAGACTTTGATCTGAGAGTTAGGAGTTGGACTCCTCAGTATTCTATAAGAACAGTATCTCCAACTTTAACCTCTAAGATGTTACAGACTCCCACCAAACACTCAAGGCCTGCATCAGTAGCTTCCTAAAGATCCTCTAGGAGGCTATCTGATTTTGATATGGACAGGATGATGCCAAGGGTCCCCAAAGCTGAAATTCAGATCGGGGGTTTTGCCATCTCCATCCCCTCTTGGATCCATGAGTGTTTCCACTAAACTGATTCAGTCTCCTTCTTCAATCCATCCAGCAATTTCAGAGTCCCAGGATCCTAGACACCCAAGAGAGTCAGTATTGGACCCAAGGAAGCTCCCTTCCTCAACTCCGATGGTTACTCTAACCAGTGCTGCTTTGATATCACTGGATCAGAGTGGGTCTCGGATCAGAGATGTCGGAGTTGGATCTGGAGGTAGGGGTTCGGATCTTACCTTGCTGGATCCATCCCTTTCTTTTGGTGCATTGGTTCTTGACAGCCTGGGTCTGATTCTGTCTGAGGACCATGGTTCTGGGGTTGTCCCTGTCCTCTCTTCTTGAACTGCCTCAGCTCTGGTGGAGATGGGGGCTTTCACCAGGTCTTTCAGATTTCCAGATTGTGGAAAGGGTTTTCTCCTCATGTAGAGATCCGACCTCTATTTTCTCTGGTCCTCCTTGTTGTCCTTCATTAGATCTGACTGCTTAGCCCATCATGCTTGTCTAAGGTTGGCCCACCCTGAGAAGCAGCCAAGATCTTACCCCAAAGGAAGTCCCCTTTTTTTCCAATACCACCCCTGGACATCCCATAGAGGAAATAATTTGTAAGAAGACGTGCAAAAGGAGATCTGTAGACTCCCTTGTGGAGTCCTCACCAAAGACACAGACTTTGATGAGGGGGAAGGATCCCAAAGATCACCACTGGATGATGTCATCTTTGGAGACATTTTAGAGATCCTGAGATAAAGTGGTGGTTGGTTGACCCAAACTCCTCCTTCTGAAGAATTGGTGTTTTTGGAGGCTTTTGGGATGGGCCCATCTACATTTTGGGTGACCACCCCAGTAGAGAAACTGATAGATTAAGTTTCCTGTCAGGCTTGGAAGGAGCTGGATACCATTTAACCTATCCCCAAGTGCCCAGACAAATTGTTATCCCCCCTAAGGATGGACCATATTGGACTAAGGATGTACCCATAGATGCTATGGTCATGGCAGCAGCTACCAAAAATGAGATAGCTGAGCAGAGCTCCTCTGTCCATTTGCTGAACAGGGAGTCCAGAGTGATGGACAGATTTGGTAAGCACATTCACATCTCAGCTACTTTTGTGCTGCGGTCATTAAACTATTTGGCACACTTCACTCATTTGCAGAGAGACCTGGTCAAGGAACTTTCCAACTCTCTTGCAGAGATCATGTCAGCAGATGACTTCAAGAAAGTATCTTCCCAACTGGATACTCTTTCTTCAGTGACTAATTCTTCCATGAGGTTCATCTCTCATTCATCGGAGGGCACCTCATGGGCAGCCAGCTCAGGTAATGCTATTAGACAACATGTCTGGATTAGGCTTTGTGACTCTGTGTAATCCTTCAAAGTGTCATTTGTTAATTTTCCCATCTGATAGCTTTTCTTTGTTCAGGTCATCCATCAGAGATACTCAAATCCACAATGAACAGGAAGGAAAGACTCTGTCTGCCATGGGGATCAAGTTTTCTACCTCTCAGCATACATTCTGTAGAATTCAGCGAGGTGGTAAGAAGGCCTGGTTCCAAAAATCTCAAGAGTCTTTTCAGGATCAACATGGGGAGTCTTCCTCCAGAGGCAGAGGAAGAAGTTTTAATGGAAGACACCACCCCAGAGGCAGAGTGGATCCTCAAAATCAGGGCTACACAGAACCTTTTTCTGACAGGCACCTGAAGTGCTGCCTGACTACTCTGCTCTGGAGGTAGTCAGTGGTCGATTTTCACTATACCCGGGCACCTGGACTGATCTGATGAAAAATGCCTGGGTGCTAAGCATAATATCCAGAGGTTATTACATTCCCTTTTCCCTTCCACCTCCAGAAAAAAAAAATATATATCCCTGATGCTTCACCCAGTCAGAGGGAGTATGCAGTATTAGAGGTTCAAAAACTACTGCAAAAAAGAGTCATCCAGGAGGTCCCAACCAAACAGGAAGGATTCGGAACTTACTCCCGCTTCATTTTAGTGCTAAAGAAAACCAGGGACCTGAGACCCATTCTGGATCTAAGCAACCTATATTTGTATGTAAAGAAGTCTTACAGGATGTGTACTCTCACATAAAAATAGACAGATGCTCCAAAAGTTATCTGTGATTCAGACTGGAAGCCAGTCATTACCAATTCAGTGCTCTGTCTTTTGGTCTCTCCACAGCCCCCAGGGTTTTTACCAAATTCATGGCAGTAGTCGCAGCTCACCTAAGACTGAAAGGATTCTGGGTGTTTCCATATCTAGATGGCTGGCTTCTGACTACCCCAACCAGTTATCAACTGACTCAGGTCTGGGATTACTTGTTTCAGATCGCCAACTCCCTGGGCACCACCATAAATATGGCCAAATCAAACTCATCTGCTGTACACAGTTTGGAATTCATTGGTACTCTTCTGGATGCTACAGACTAAGTGGCATTGTTACCTCTTCATTGCATAAAAACTTTGAGAGACCAGGTGCGAGCCATTCTAGATCTTCCATCTCTTACTGTAAAATTAATACTTCAAGTGCTTGGATCTATGGCAGCTGCCATCACTCTAATTATATTAACAAGGTTTTTTTATGTGAGTTCTAGAATGGACTGTGGCTGTTCAATGGTCTATTCTTTACAAGCCTCTATCTGTTCCTATCAAACTAACATCGATTTGCAAATGTCATCTGCAATGGTGGCTTCTTTCAGACAACCTGTTCATTGGCAGGCCATTCCTTCTTCCTTCTCCTGCAGCTACAGTGACCGAAAATACTTCCCAGCTTGGGGGGAAAAGGGCAGCATTTCAAGGGAAAGATGGTCCAAGGTATGTGGACTCACATAAAGACTAGGTTGCATATCAGTGTTCTAGAGATGACAGCAGTCAGTCCTCTTAATGTTGCAAGCCTTCCAGGATGTCCTCCCTTTAGGGACTATTGCAATTCAAACAGACAATGTGTCAGTAGTCTGGTATATCAAAAATAAGGATGAACACGTTCATATCCATTATGCAGAGAGGCCATGAGGGTCTGGGAATGGGTGATATCTTCAGACCACTTTCTACCTGCATCACACATACTGTGGTGATCCACCGTTCTAGCAGACAAACTCAGCAGGTCCTTCCTGACCCCTCACAAGTGGTCCCTCAATCAATCAGTTGCAAACTTGATTTTCAGCCATTGGGGCCAACCTTGCTGCGACTTTTTTGTGCCTCTTCAAAACAACAAGTACTTTGCTCTGACCTCCCTCCAGTGGAGTCCCCAAGGGATGCTCTGGTTCACGATTGGCCCTCCGGTCTCCTTTATGCCTGTCCCCTTTTACCATTGATCCCAACATTTCTGTAGAAAGCCAGAAGACTGAAGAGTACAGTAATCCTCATGTTCATGGACAGTTCTCTTCGCCTAGCACATAATTCTTCTACTTGCGAGAAATGTATCTACATTAGTAACCTGGAATCCATGCTGTCTCGCAGCACAGTCAGCACTCCTGACAAACGGGATTGCCAGCACAAATACGACACCACCCACATCACATAGCCAAGCACAACACACACACACCTATGCAAGGGTCTTCAGTAAAAACTTACCTAAACAGAGACCCCCAAAACACACTCACAAACACTCCTCACACAGCACCAAACATATCACACACAGTAGACAACACACCAGTGTCTCACAAACACAACCCATTAGGCATAACAATAAATCAATGCAGCCCATAAGGCATAACAATAAACCAAACATACTAGTCATTGGGGACTCAATAGTGAGACACACTGATATCCCCCTCACTAATCTCGACAAGGAGAATGTCACAGTCAGTTGTCTGTCAGGTGCCAGAATCCACCACATCAGGCACACACTTAAGTCTCCCCACAACACGTACAAGTATGACTCTGTCATTGTCCATGTTGATGTGAATGACTTGCGAAATACCTCCCTGGACTATATGAAGAGAGGCATGGTTGAGCTCTCAGAGTAAGTGTCCCAGGCAGGTATGACCCTAGCCCTAAGCAGTGTCCTACCTTTACCAAGAATGATGCCACAATACTAACAAAAAATAATTGACTTCAACAATTGGCTTAGTTTCTGGTGTCATTCCAAGGGGATCCAGTATCTGTTTGCCTAGGATGACATGGCTGACAGGTCTTGATGCTTTGCCAGAGATGGCCTTCACCTGTCACCCCTGGATTTATGGATCCTGCCCGAAACTCTTGCCTTCCCCATTGTGCCTTTTTTAGGCTATGTCCCAAAGACAAATCTTCCAACATAAAACATCTGTCAAAAAGCAAATTGAAGGTCATGCTGCTTAACGCTAAGAGCCTTAACCTGAAAATGCACTCACTGGAGGCTCTCCTCACACTGGAAGATGCTGATGTCTATAAGGTCACAGAAACTTGGTTCAGGGCTGTGGAGAGCACCCCTGCCTTACCAGGCTATACCTCATTCCACACTTTCTGACCCCAAAATGATTTTGGAAAGACTAAGGGTGGTGGAGTCTCTATCTTCATTAAGGACAGGCACACCTCCAGACTGGTTTGACAGCATGATGCACTGGAATTACTCCAGGTGCAGCTGACAGCTGGCAAGACACCCATCCAAGTTAAAGCCAGCTATAGACCCCCCTCCATGACACAGGAAACCTGTTCCTCCTACCTGGACCTACTTGACTCCATCAAGGTACCCTCTAACACCCTGATCCTTGGTGACATCAACTACCCCACCATAGACTGGGTGAACTATTCCTGCACTACTGCACTCATCCAAAGATTCCTTGACTTCATCAGTACTAATGCACTAGACCAGCTCTTCTCATCCTCCACAAGGGGAGATAACATTCTGGACTTGGTTCTCACCAACATGGGTTACCGCTGCACCACTCCCATAGTATGTTCTTTCCTGGTGAGATCAGACCATTGGTCTGTTTCATTCAAAGTTTCTATCCCATCTAACCCCCAGGTGTAACCAGGCTAAAATACTTCTCAAAAGCTGACTACAACCACCTAAGGGATGGTATCAGTAGCATCACCCCCCCCACCCCGAGGATGCAGACAGTTATGCTGAACAGTCCACCAATACAGTATACAAGCACCTGCACAACTGCATGGACTCAGCCATAACCAACAGAACTAAAATCTGCTCCTCAAGGAAATACAGACCTGTCTGGTGGATATCCTCTATCAACAGGCTTTACAACAAAAGGAAGAAACAGTTGTCCAAGGGTAAAAAGGAACAAATTCCAAATTGGAAAAACTCCTTCCTCAGCCTCAACAAGCAAATTATATCACTAGTGAAAATCCAGCTATGAATGGAAACTAGCCTCCAAAACAAAAAGAAACCACAAAGCCTACTTCAGCTATGTCAGGAACCTCCATGGCAAAGCCCAAGTTTGTTCTGAATTAGTACTTAACGGTACACTTACACTTATCCTGTTGACTTAGCAAACCTGCTAGCTGATAGCTTCATCACAAACTTCACCCCCCATCCCCACAAAGGCCCATTTGACATCCTCTATACTTGTCCCAAGGTAAAGAACAGAACTTCCATGGGAACTGATAGTATTCCAGGCTGTATTCTGCACCATCTCCAGCAAGAACTAGCTTTACCATTGAGCACTCTATTCAACCACAGGCTAATTACTGGCTTCATTCCAGCAGAGTGGAGAACTGCCATTGTCATCCCCTTGGACAAAGGTGGTGCTACTACTGATCCGGGGAACTATTACCCCATTAGCTTGACGATTCTGATCTGTAAAGCCAGGAAGCATATTATTATGGATCTCATAAACAAGGACATAGGCAAGCTCCAAAGCACTTGACCCCAGCCAATTCGGATTCATCAGGGGCAGATCTTGCCTGTTAAACCTGGTTGACTTCTTTGAGTGTCACCAAGGCCCTGGATGAGGGAAAGTCAGTACATACAACTTACCTTGACTTGGCCAATGCCTTTGACACTGTCCCCCACTCAGGCATCATTGAAAAACTAACACAACTTGGCTTAAATCCCTGTCTCGTCAGGTGGGTGGCCAATTGGCTCACCGATAGGACCCATAAGGTCAAAATAGTTACCACCATCTTTGACAGTAGACCTGTCACTAGTGGTGTTCCCCAGGGATCTGTCCTGGGACCCCTACTGTTTGGCATCTACTTCTCAGAGTTCCAGGCATCTGTGACTGACCAAGTTTGTGGATGACTGCAAGTTGGGTGCTGTCATTGACTCCACAAATGATACTACCAGACTGCAAGAGGGTCTCACAGCCACAAATGATTGGTGCCCAAGTTATGGCCTTAAGTTAAATGCAAAAAAAGTATTATCATATCATTTGGCAAAAACACAACCCCTGCTGATTACCACATCAGCGGCAACCCCCTTAGCATACAACCTGAGGTGAGGGACCTGGAGACTCAGGTTGACAACAATCTCACATTTGACCATCATGCAGCAGCAGTGGTCAGAAAAGCCTTTTACTTGGTTCATCTCATAAGTAAAGGAATTGCATCCAGACAAAAAGGATGTTATTACCTCTCTGTACTCCTCTCTCATTAGACCTATAATTGAATATAACACCCCATTTGGTATGTACCTCTCCAAACACCTGCACCACTGGAAAGGCCACAGAACTACCTCAAAAAGAGAATCCATGGCCTCCAACACCTGGCCCTTATGGACAGGCTTAAATCACTATCATTCTACTCAGTATCATACAGATTGCTCAGAGGTGATCTGTGTCTCACCTACAAGGCAATATCAGACCCTGCTCTGCTAGAGAAGCTGCATATTAATAAGTCGAACTCCTCGCACATTACCCATTCAAAATGCCTAAGATTAATATAAGGCATCAACAAAACCTGCTGGAGAGACAGGTTTGTCTCCCAGAGGATGCCCCATCTCTGGAATAGACTTCCCATACATGTCAAACAAAGTACCTTGCTAACCCTCTTCAAGAGCAACCTTAATGAGTGGATGGGAAACCACAAGTTTGTTCCAGAGGTTTCACCTTTGTCCTCTATTGATAGGAGTGACGGGTGCTGATGGAGGTTTCTTTTTTGGGGATAAACTTTTGGCCAGCCTTGTAATGGCCCCATGGCCATTAGCCTAGTAACCTCCTATGATCCTATAATCCTATGAATCTTCATTGCCCTCTGCTGGCCTCATCAGATATGGTTCCTCTTTCTCTGGTCTCATCTGAAATATTCTCCATGGATTCTGGAGCCCAGACAGGACCTCCTATCTTGCCCATCAGAGAATCATTATCCCAGCCTACTTACCCTCAAACTGACTGCTTGGTGTCTCCAATTCCAGTAACTGTACAAAGGTCCATGTTTGCTTTCCTTGTTCGAGACATAATTTTAGCTTCCCAAAAGGCTTCTACTAAAAAAGTGTACAGAAGCAAATTGCAGAGATTTACCATTTGGGCTTCCAAAGAGAATATTGATCATTTCTCAGCCCCAATTTCAGCCATACTTCATTTTCTTACTTCTCTGTTCAAGGAAGGGGCTAGTTTTTCCACTATAAAACTTCAGTTGACAGCCATATAAAACTTTTGTGCTGGAAATGTTTCTGGCTCCCTTTCTATGTCTAGATTATGTAAGGCATTCATGAAAGGTATTTTTCTGCTCAGACCCTCCAATAAAAGATCCTTTTCCCCCATGGGATCTCACTGTTATTCTTCAAGGCCTAACTCAATAGCCCTCTGAACCAGCTAGCAATTGTGAAATTAAATTCCTTTCTTGGAAAACCATCCTTTTGGTAGCCGTCAGCAAAAAGAATTTCCAAACTTCAGGTCTTATCATCTCAACCGCCTTACATTATTTTTCATAAAGATAGGGTATTCCTCCATACTAATCCATCCTTTATGCCTAAAGTAGCCACAGAGACTAATATTAACCAGTCTATACAATTGCCAGTCTTCTTTCCAAAATTTTTTAAGAAGGGCGAATATGTTTTGCATCTGCTTGATGTTCATAGACAACTATGATTCTACCTTCATAGAACAAAACAGTACAGGAAGTCCAACCAACTATTTGTATCTTTTTCACCAAACCATGTATGGCAAGCAGTCTCCAAAGTTATATTGGCCAAATGGATTATGGACTGTATTTCACTAATCTATTCAAAAAATGATCTGGAGTTGCCTCACCCTCCTAAAGCCCATTCTGCTAGATCTATGCCTACATCATCTGCTTTCTTCTCCAGAGCATTGATTAATGATATTTGTGCTGCAGCCACTTGGTCAAAGACTCGTACCTTTGTGACACATTATAAATTGGACATTGTCTCCAGAAGTGGAGCTTCTTTTGGTTCGACAGTGCTCCAGCATATTCTTTCTTGAGGCCATCCAAGAGTAATGCTGCTGGGGACTTTGACCCAATAGTCAGGAAGAATGAAAAGAACAACATCAGATTTAGAAGATATGTATTTACCATAACTTGGCATCTGTGTTGTCCATTTCCATTCTTCCTCATCTTCCCTTCCAGCCAAACCCCACCTAGTGGCTCCTAGAGGATCTAGGGAATCCAGTAGATTGCCAAGCACCCAGTATTACTGCTACACAGGTTAAAACAACATTGTCCAAGGCCAAGAATACAGCTTCTATGGGACCTGACAATATCCCTGGTTGTGTTCTACATGAACTACAGAGTGAACTGGCACCTCACCTGTGTGCCCTGTTCAATCACAGCCTCACCTCAGGCTTTGTCCCTACCAAATAGTGCACTGCTACAGTCATCCCTCTCCACAAAGGAGGAGCGACTGCAGACCCTGGGAACTATCGCCCCATTAGCCTGATGAGTCTGATATACAAAGCTATGGAACACATCATCATGGACCCAATAAACAAGGATATAGGGAATCTCCAAACTCTGGATCCCACGCAGTTTGGTTTTGTGAAGGGTAGATCATGCCTGCTAAACTTTGTTGACTTCTTTGAGTCAGTCTCCAGAGCTGTGGATGAAGGCAAGGTTTTTCATACAGCCTACCTTGATCTGACCAAGGCATTTAATACCATTCCCCACTCAGAAATCATAGAAAAATTCACTAAACATGGCATCAACCCCTATATCACTAGGTGGGCTGCAAACTGGCTCACAGATAGAACCCACAGTGTGAAAGTAGCTGACTCCAAGTCAGACTGCCGACTAGTCATGAGTGGAGTCCCACAGGGTTCAGTCCTGGGTCATCTCCTGTTGGTATCTACTTCTCTGAAGTCCAGGCATACACAAAGGGACTCTAGCTGACAAAGTTCACAGACAATTGCAAGTTGGGAGCTATTATTAACTCCCCAAGTGATGTTGACATCCTACAGAATGGCCTCACTGAGACCAAAGACTGGTGTCAGAACCATGGCCTTAAGCTCAATGCCAAAAAAAATGTGTCGTCATCCCCTTTGGGAAAAACCTGGTTCCCATGAATTACCACATTGATAGTAGTCCACTGAACACAGAAGGCATTATAAGAGATCTGGGAACACAGGTTGACAGCAACCTCTCTCTTGATCACCACATTGCCACTATGGTCAGAAAGTCCTCCTATGTGGCATATCTCATTACTAATGGTTTTGCATCCAGGAAGAAAGAGGTCATTGTCTCCCTCTACTCTTCCCTCATTAGGCCAATCATCGAGTACAATGCCCCGTTTGGCATGTACCTCACTAGACACCTGCAACAACTGGAGAGAACGCAAAAGTACCGCACAAAGAGGATCCTAGGCCTTTAACACTTGTCCTATATGGCCAGATTAAAAAAACTCCAACTATTCTCTGTCTCATATCACCTACTTAGAGGTGATCTCTGCTTGACTTACAAAGCCATGTCTGACCCAGCTCTGTTAGAAATGCTACATCTAAAGAAATACCAATCCCTCTGCACCAAACGCTCCAGAGACCTCAACCTCATTACCACAATTAACAGAATATGCTGGAGGGACAGGTTCATAACCCAGAGACTGCCCATGCTATGGAACAGACTTCCCATACATGTCAAGCAGAGCACCTTGCTGACCTTCTTCAAGAGAAATCTTGATGAGTGGATGGGAAACAGAAAATTCACCCTGGGGATAACTCCAGTGGCACTGCTCCAGAGGCATTGGGAACTAAGGTCGGTTGGCACTATGCTAGGGTAATCCTATGGCTATGCTTGTAAAGGCCCCAGGGCTATTAGCCTAGTACACACTTATGAACCTATGAATCTATGAATTTAGAGGAACATTTATGTTCCTGGTTTGAATCTCTGATTTCTTTTTGTCTATACTGTCTGTTTATCTGGTAGGCAATAAGGCAGCAAACTCAATCTGAGGATGATATAGGGAGTGTGGAGCATTGTGGGTAGACAGAGGAGTTTGAGACTGGGATCCAAGTCTGAAAAATGCAGCTGAGTTAGATCTGAGGGTCGGATCCGTAACCCTATAGCGAGGAAGAATGAAAATGGACAACACAGATGCCAAGTTATGGTACGTACATAACTTCTTAATTATGGCAGATGGGAGGAAATCAGAATGCCTTAAGGAAACCCACATGGATATAAGGAGAACATACAAATCCACACAGTTTGATCAGCATTCTATAATACACTTCCTCCCAAAACTCATTTGAATCCAGTCAAACCATTTTCTAATTTTGAGTGTCTGCTTTCCCTCCTATTTTGTTTGTGACTCTGACAGTGTAATACCCCTGCAGTACACTTATGAGTCAAACTGTTTCTTTTAATGTTTTTTCCCTTTCAGCCAAATTAATCATTTATCTGTTCACTTTTGCCTCCAGCACCAAGTAAACACACAAACCTCATTTTTCTCTTTTCTTGGATTATGCTCTTGTCTGTGACTACAGCTGGTATTCCTCTGTAACTCTGTTAAATTGGTAAAATTCTGTCACAGGTCTTAGTGATTAGAATTTACCTACCTGTTGTACCATAGTAGGCGCATCATTAAAAATCAATTTTAAACTCAAATTTCTAATAAAACTTCACAAGTCCGTCAGTGCATTCACCATCGTATCAACATTTGACGGTATAAACTTCAGACCTTTGTTGAATAATAGTATTTCATGTTCAGATAGCTGCAAACTGGATAAGTTCACTAGAGGTCCAATAATAACATTGTTTGTTGTTTTGAGCTGTTTCTCGTTTGGGCACCTTTGCTCCTCCAGCGCTTTGGGCCATTCCATCTCTGCTCGGACCTGCCTCGGAACGATCCTGTGATTGACTCTTGCCCCTGCCCCTCATCTCTATTATTTCTGGTAATTTCAACTGTAGTAGGGTCAGAGGTTTCTGAAAACCTTCTTGTTGGACATTACCATTTGATAGAACCACTTGGGGGGTTATCAATTGAGTACTAGTAGTGTTCATTTGTACATTATTTCCAGAGGTAGTTGAAATATTTTGCACTTGTTGATTATCAGGTAATTGGACTGACTCATTCATTGAAAATGTATCTAGAGTATCAAGAGGTGTACAAGGGGGGGTTGTAGATATCATGACTCCCCTTAGAGCAGTGTTTGATTGCGCTGTTCTCTGGGCCAGGCAAAAATATTCCCATGTCCAAAATTATACAGATCTTTCCATAGTTTTCTTTTTTTTTTAGAAGAAATAAATTTCTCTTTATATTTAATAAGTTGGTCCAACATTGAACTATATACATTTATATTATCAGAAAAGGAAGGTAACCCAGTTATTTCTCTCTCAAATTTTATTTCATCTTCCAGATCAGTCTATATTTTCTCAAAAATCTGTTCATCAAACACATGTAATCAGCTCCCAATTTAGGATTTAGTTATTGCCAGTTTTTTAACAAATTAGGATGAAGGTTACCATATGAGGGCATTTTAAGTATTCTGAGCCCTTGAGGAACAATCCCATATTCTAAATAGGCAGCAAAACTAAATCGCTACCATTGGAGTGGTTTAAACATCTGCACTTTTTTCTCTAGGTTTGTAATCTATCCATTAAAATTCATAAAAATCATAGCCAGCTACCTGGGATTGTGAAGATTCATTCAGTTGACCAAGTAGAGGGCTGGTCGTTACAGTCATAAAACGATGTAGAAAATCACTCTTATTATTTACATTTATTCTGTGTTACATTAAATGGTACAAAGATTCAATGCCCAAGGCTGGTTTACAAAAAGTTACAATCCAAAAGGATAAAACCAGCAAGAAAGTGAACTGCTGGGATGCATAGCAACAAAATCCACAAACAGAAATCCCAAATCCGGACATGCTAAGTCCCCAAACAAGAAGCAGCTCTAAATAGCAAATAATGTGATTATTGGACCTGTAGTGAACTTATTCAGTTTGCAGCTATCTGAACATGAAATACCATTATTCAACAAAGGTCTGAAGTTTATACAGTCAAATGTTGATATGATGGTGAATGAACTAACAGACTTGTGAAAGTTTTATTAGAAATTTGAGTTTAAAATAGATTTTTAATGATACACCTACTATGGTACATCAGGTATGTAAGAAGCCTAGTTGCTTTGTTCCAACAAACTCTCCCATATTCAGTGCTTTCAGTGAGGTGTGTGAACGTGAAATAAGAGAATGTTATACTATTAAAGATAAGAATAGATATTATAATTTAACAACATAAGAAAGAGAGGCTTTGAAACATTTAGAAGATAATAATGAAATTGTTATAAAACAAGCTGATAAGGGAGGAGCAGTGGTAATCTTAGATAAAGAAAAGTATGATGTATGCATGTATGAATTTTTGAATGACAATATGACTTTTGATGCTATTAATAGAATGGCTGTATCAAGAATAATAAGTAATAGTAATATGGCAATATATAAGATGCAGCTAAATAATGATATTGATACTGATTTATTTAACTTTTTCACTGTTCCTAGTCCAAGGATACCAGTAATTTATTGCCGAAAATTCACAAAGATTTGATGCACCCCCCCCAGTAAGACCTATAGTATTGGGGAGAGGGTGGATAAAAGAACCTATCTCACACTACTTACAGTTTATGTTGGATAAATATTTAAGTAGGACTAAAAGTTATATAAAAGACAACAAAGGCTTTTTGACACATTTACATGCATGGTATACTGACCATACATAAATTTCTGTTCATCACATTAGATATAAAGTCACTATTTACAGTTATTCCAACCATCAAAGGGGTTGAGGCAATACAACATTTTTTAAATGAGAATGCAGACCTACCAAATAGGAAAATAGGAACTATATGTGAGTTACTAGAGTTAGTGCTAGAAAATAATGTGTTTCTATTTTATGACTGCATTTACCACCAAAAGAGGGATGTTGCTATGGGCACACCATTAGCAAACACATATGTGAACATTTAATATCTAAATGGGAAGATGAATATATTAACAATGGGCCGTATAAAGACAAAGTGCCTATTTTAGAAACGCTTTGTTGATGATGTGTTCCTGCTTTGGAATAGTGACACTATGGAACTAGTAGCATTTGTTGAATATTTAAATCAGCCTACTATTTACTTAAAATTTACTATGGAAAGTTCTGAGGAAAGTATTAAGTATTTAGATAAACTGAGTTGAACTTTTGTGGCTACACCATATTTAATTATAGCAGCCTAGACATCACTAAGACACGTTTTGACTTGTTTACTAAAGGTTATAAATTTGCACCCAAGAAAAAAATGTGACACTGGCAAGTTAATTATTGATTTGAAAATGTTCATTTGGAAGAAAAACCTTGAATTATTATTTGAAGAGGATTGTAAAAATCAGAACAATTTAAAAAGAAAAAGTACTCAGAACCCACCATTACACCCCTAATTAAGAAATTTTGAAATAGCTGTAGAAAAAGAATTGAGGGAAGGAATTTTAAAAAATAGGGTGTGATCCATCCTAACAAGGGATGAAAGAACTTTATTGGAGAATATTAGGTCAAACAAATTTATCAGAGTAATGAAGCCAGGCAAGGGGGGAGGCACAGTCATTTAGGACTCAATTATATATTAGGGCAAGATGATGGACATCGTTTTAGATGAGAATAAATATGTGAAGGTGTCTAAAAACGAGATTAACATTGCTTATAAAAAATCTACTTGGCTTTGAATGACCTAGCACTGGAAGACTTTATAGATATGACCACCTTTAATTTTTTTTGCACAACAGTGAGCCAAAAGTGCTCTCAATTTTTGAGATACCCAAAGTCCATAAGGACATAGATAATCCAGCCCTAAGACCTATAGTGGCAGCAAGTAGTTCTATCACAGCCCCATTAGCTAAATTTGTTGATTTTTGTCTCTAAATGTATTTCTATGCAAGCTACAAATGTGTTGCATGACTCCTGGGATTTTTAAGGAGTGTTACAGAATGTTTGTGGAGGGACAAAATCATTTTTGTTACCATTGACATGATAGATTTGTTTACCTCTATCCCCTACAAAGATGGTCTAGAACTTTTTGACGAGACTCTAAGGAGAAAGAAAAACGTCTCGGACAAAGAATTATATGTGCAGTTAGAGTTAATGGAAATGATATTAGATAATAACTTAATATTTTTTGAGGGGGAATTTTTCCGTCAAACAAAAGAGGTAGCTATGGGAGCTATGCATATGTTGCATATATGTGCTATATGCAAATATAGTTTTTTCAGGTTGGGAAGAGAAATTCATCTTCAGTTTAAGATTTAAGGACTGTTAGGTTCTGTATTAACATTTCCTAGATGACATCTGTTTATTTTGGATTGAAAGTGAAGATGAGTTTCTTGAATTTTTTGATTCTATATCTAAAACTACTAGTTTTTTGAAATTCACTTACAATTTAGAGTATAATAATTTGAATTATTTAGCTGTCACAATTCAGAAGAAGGACAGAGGTTTTGTTTTGAAAGTGCACAGGAAGGATACATATTCCAAGTCATACCTACATTTTTCAAGGCCACACCCATTTTTTCAGAAGAGAAGTATAGTAAAAGGCCAATTCATGCATTGTAGCAGGATGACCTCAGATGACCAAGACTTTCTAAGTGAAAGTGGCTTATTGAAATCTATGTTTTTAGAAAGGGGGTACCCTGAGCACCTCATTAATGAAATATACAATGAAATTTTGAGTGGTAGGAATGAGAGGTTTGCTCTGATCTTGGGTATTATTGATACCCCTGGTGCAATTACAGCTGACACTACAGTGACTACTACTGAGCATGACAACACATATATTTTGGATTATAGTGGAGATGCCCAGGTTATCAAAGAAAATTTTACCAAAGAATGGAAAAGATTTGCTAGTTTTTCTGATCTTGGATCCATTTTCGACAAACTCCTTAAATATTTATTCAGGAAAGGATGTAGTATTAAGGATATAATGGAAAACAATCGGACTAGTGGTGGTAGAAAAGGCAGGCTTAGCACATTCAAATGTGTTTTTTGCCAACAGTGTCTCTTTATTACCAATAAATCTGAATTGTATATTAACAGCAGGGATAAAAATATAGTAGCAAAATCTTATTATAATTGTGTCACCAGGGTAATAGCGTACATAGCAATGTGTGGAAAGCGTTCTATGTGGGCAAAACTGAGAGAAATCTCTGGAAAAGTATTTATGAACATACATACGGTATAAGAAAAGAGAACCTTAGAAATGCACTTTACAAACACACATTAACATGCCCACATGCTAATTTTACATTTTTCCTGTTCAAAGAAGTCCCCAAGGATGTTAGGGGTGGTCCATGGGAGACCCAACTTGAATACAGAGAGGTTTACTGGGCAGTTAATCTTAGAGGCTAACAGGTGGCCAGGTTTAAACGACATGGTCTCCCTTGCCCCAGTTTTAAAATTAAGTTCTGCTAAGTTATAAACAACTATATTTTTATACATGTTAAGTCCATGTTTTAAACACACTTTTATCATCCTTATGTTTACATACTTCAGTATGGCTTTGATGCTAGCTACTTAATACAAGTTCTTGTCTTTTTACTTTTTCAACACCAGATGGTGGTATTTACCTGCATTTTTATATTCTATAGATACTCTTAAACATTCTTTACATATTTAAGAAGTGTATTTTTTAACATTTTTTTAATGTTTTTAAAACTTTCTACATATTTATGGATTTATGTATGTATTTAAGTTTTAATGTGTAGAACATTTAAAATGTTTAATAGCATTTGGCAAACAGTTTTACAGATACAGTGGTTTTCAATAATACTTTTCATTGGACATAATTAGGTAATTTATTTAATTAAGGTTTATTAGAATGGTATATATTAAGGGTCATGTTGCTGTATCTGTTGTCTGATGAAGTCTGTGATACTACTGACGAAAACGTACTGTATTTCAGCTTTATGTAGTGCTGGTGCTGGCAACGTGGTTGTGCTACATTAAAACTTTATATCATTGGAAATGGCTATCCTAGTGCTCCTTTTGTTTTATTAGTGTTATTTTGAGCACTGTTTCTTCCTTTTATTGATTAAGTATTTAGATGTTAAATTAGAATGGTCTAGTAATCAGATTAATACTATGGTATATAAGAAAGCAGTACAGGCTAACAGTTACATACATAGGAATAGCATGCATGTGCCACACGTATTTAAGCATGTAGTGAAAAGTCAGTTTATGAGGACTAGTCGTTTGAATACAGATAGTAAAGAATATTCTAACCAATTACAAGAAATGTTTATAGAAACTGTTCAAGCTTAAAGTCTCATTTATGTTATAAAGATCTGAAGCATGAAAGTTTTGAACAGAAGAATAACAAAGTAGGTACGTATCCATGCCACAATTGTATATGCTGTAAAGACATTGAAACAGACAATACATTTTTACATCCGAATACAGGGAGAAAATTTATATTTAATAAATATGATACATGTAACACCTATACTATAGTCTATTTAGCTGACTGTGTACAGTGTCTGGCCTTTTACATAGGCAAATGTAGTAGAAAGCTAAAAGATAGGATTATCAAACATAAATCCGAAATTATAAGGAATGTAACCACTAATGCATTAGCCAAACATATGGAAGAAAGTAGCCAAGGGCATAGGTTTCATTTCAGAGTGGTAGATGTTAGGTTTAAAAATATAAGGGGCAATGATTTAAACAATGATCTTGAAATATGTGTATATGAATGGATAACATTGTTAGATGCTGCCCATAAACCAGACTTAAATACAGCCATCAGAATTAAACCTGTACTTAGAAAGAAACAAATGGAATTTTAGTATCCAAATTGTTTTTAATTATGATTGGGCTGTGTTTTAATTGATTGTCTTAACAGGAAATTAATACTTGTTGAAAGGAAACTGATTTTCATTTTAAGTTACACACTGAAGAAGGGGTTTCTCGAAAGCTTTGTAATTTGTAGATTTAATAAACTATATTTTGTTATTTTTGTTACTTGGACTCAGCGTGTCCGTATTTGGGATTTCTGTTTGTGGTTTTTGTTGCTATATCATAGCGGTTCACCTTCGTGCTGGTTTTATGCTTTTGGAGTCAGTGGGGGAGCCAGCAGCAGGGGATGAACATGTTAGATTGAGTCTGGCACAGTGTGAAGTCGGACTGGCAAAGACAGCTTTAGCCCATAGTAAGACACAGTAAAGCAGATACACTACACTAAATGTGATGCATACAAAGCCAACATCAGGGTGTGCTAACGCATGTATAGAATGGCTACACTGTGCATCAGACATAAGCATCTCAAGTAACAGTGAACAAATGGCAGGGTATAGTTATTATTATCATCTGCACAAGTGGGGGATGGAGCACATGTGAAGGTCTTTCACAGGGAAATATAAGAGTGCAGGGAACAATTAAAAACAAGACTGCAGTGGTATGGATGGGCTTTCACTGTGGGGTGTGTGTGTGTGTGTGTGTGTGTGTGTGTGTGTGTGTGTGTGTGTGTGTGCTTGTGTGGTGGGGCTATTAACATTAAAAGCTTTGTGAAAGAACAGTGTCAATGGAAGTGTGTGTGTGTGTGTGTGTGTGTGTGTGTGTGTGTGTGTGTGTGTGTGTGTAATGCACTCAGGGCTGTGTTGGTGTAAGTGTATGTGTGCTGGGATACAACCTCAGCAGTAGTTACAACAATGCATAGTGATCTGTTTGACAGGTCCAGGACATACATGCTAGTGGGTTGAGCATCCCATGCATGCATCCACTCATGAGAGCTCCTTCTTCAAAGGAAGAAGGAGAGTCTGTCCTACCTCCTAATTCTACCAGGAGCTGTACTGGTCATACAATCACCACAGCTAGATGATGGCAAGCTGCATGACCATGAACAGTTTCATTACCAGATGTGCCACTGCCGGAAGTGCCAAAACCCCAGGGACATCCTCTTCTGGCTGTAGACATCTACACAAAAGATGTAGCTGTGGAAGTGCTAGTGATCAAAGGCATCCACAATTATGATGGCCGCCATCTGTGGAGGTAGAGGTGGACTGACTTCAAGGATGGAACCTCACACATGGCAGGCGAACTTGAGGGGACATAGCATGCTCCAGTATGTACATATGTGACATGCACTCCCTGTAGGTCATTTTGCATACCCTGCATCAGCCTTACAGACTCCTCCATGGCTGTGGTGGTACTAGCTTTTGTCTCCATGATGGACCTGCACATATGCAAGTTTGCAGCCATTGACACACCAGTTTCTGGGGAAGGGCAGTAACCATGTCTCCAGCATGCACCAGTACCCATCACCCTGTATGTATCCCCCCTCCCCATGGGGACCAGTCACCAGATGCAGATCCTGAAATGTGTTTTGTAGGGGGATACCACATTTTTCTGACTGCTACTGTCCCCAGTAATCTCTCCTCCCTGTGTGGTATGTGTGTCTCTTGGGTGTCAGCAAGCACAGAGACTGTGTCCATGCTCTGCGAAAGCAATGCACTCATCACATTCCATATGCCCTCCTTAACTGTGCTAGGCTATCACCATCATCCTCCTCAGTGGTTTCAAATCCTTTAGCATCATGCAGTGGCAATTCCACTGTGGTGGTGTTAAATAAAGAATCACCTGTTAATATAGCAAAGCACAATACCCAGCACCAAAAGTATACCTAACAGGCAGAACAAGGAGGCATGTGGTGTGGTCATGGTCACCATTCACAATGAGTCTGTACACAGTAACATTGTACAAATCTCACTCTGATACTCTACACTAAGGGAATCTGTCCTCCTCTCAGTATATCTAAATAAATTAAAAAGAATATGCCTTGATTGTGTTTGTACTCCAAAGAGTTCCCCATTAAAAATCAGTAAATATCATGTGTCCTTGTTAAAAACTAGATTCATGGGATTTAATCAACAATTTACAATGAACTAATTTCAGTATTGGTTAGACGTTTCTTCACACCCATTTCAATACTATAACATCACTGTTTATGATGACACAGCTAATTATCTATTTTACCAAAAAAAATGACAAAATCTTTTGCAGAGAAGGTTTATTTCATCCTTATATCAGCCCTTGAAAAAACTGCACCTGCTGGAATTATGGATGATGCTATTAGTAACTGCCAGCCTACAACTGTTGTTTGAGTTGAGGTAAAATCCAAAAATTGTAGTAGTAGTCCTTGTAGAAACCTCAGCTGATCTGACACCATTCCATTCAATACTAGGTAAACTGGGCTGGACACCAATAATAACCATTCATTTGAGCTTTTCAACTAAATATTTAACCCACCCTTTTGTTCATCCTAATTAACTTTGACACAGCATGACAGCATCAAGCAAAATCCTGTTCTTTGCTCTAGATAGTGCCAGAGGATTTACGTGTCATTCAGAATGTGGCATAAATACCACAAACAGAACTAATGCCTCTTTAATCATTTCATGGAGGCCAAAACACACACCAATGCAATGATCTGCAAAAAAAACAGTATTTTACTCACCGACAAAACAGTTAACAAAGTCCAAAGAATTCTGATCAAAGATACAAGGCCTGGTATGTTCTAACAGATCAAAACTTTCCCCTTCTGAGTTCTTCAAAATTAGCTGAACAGTTCAGTGTTAGTTTTTTTAAACCTAACAACACACTTGCCATTTCAGGTACAACTGCATCCTTCTAATCCCCTAAAACCTCAGACTCTAAATGTTAGCCTTATCTAAGAGCTTTTGCTTCAGTTAAGCTCACATTTCCCGACTACTGATTGTCAACCATCCCTTTTATTAAGAATTACCACTCCTATCCCTTTCATTTCCTATCAGTGTTCTGATAAATTATCTTAGCCCCCAGCTCACTTTAGGCAATTTCATTCCATTAGCTCCTCAGAAGAAGTCAGACAGTTAACCAGTAGCCAAAATACTTAACCTACTGCACCTATATTGTCAGACAGTTAACCAGTAGACAAAAAGACTTAACCTACTGCACCTACATTGTCAGACAGTTAACCAGTAGCCAAAATACTTAACCTACTGCACCTACATTGTCAGACAGTTAACCAGTAGCCAAAATACTTAACCTACTGCACCTACATTGCCAAACAGTAACTTAAACTTCACCTGACCATACAAGAAGTTGCTTCTAAACAAGACTTTCATTTTTTAATTTGTGTCTCACTTGCCATAACTAGTCTTGCAGCTGTGTAGTTGCTTGACTTAACCAGCCAAAACCCTCCTTCTGTTTCTACAGAGTGTGTATCCCTATTTCTGCTTACATTTCAACTCCATTTCCTTCATTTCACATACACTTTCTCTCTCTCTATCCCTACTCTTTTCATTATAACAGTTCTTTGTGATTCCTAGGTCTTGTTCTTCACCAACCTTCCTGCCCCCCACCCCCAACAATTTTTTTCTTACTGTTTATTCCATGAGGTGTACTGAATATTGAAATAATTGAACTACTTTTTTGGTACATTGTATTTCCTCTAGCAAGCAGCTGTGCCAACAGTTCCCTATTAATCTGATAGCCCTACTGGTCATGTTAGTTATATTTGCATTTACCAAGCAGAGCTCAAAGCTTAGTTGTTGATATTTATGCTGCTTACTCTACATACTTTTGTCTGAACTCTCTATATTCTCTATATTCAGTTTACCAGTATGCTTGCTACAGTGCTTATTTGTTTTTACTTAGATTTAGGCTTCATAAATGATGTGACAATTTTCAAAGTTTAAGTGACACTGTGTAGGTATTACAGTGGATATTAAAATTTTACACACCCCTGTTAAAATGCCAGGTTTTTGTGATATAAAAAATGAGACCACGATAAATAATTTCAAAACGTTTCCCACCTTTAATGTGACCTATAACCTGCACAATTCAATTGAAAAACAAACAAATCTGTTAGGGGAAAAATATAAGAAATAAAAAGCATACAATAAACTGGTTGCATAAGTGTGCACACCCTTAAACTAATACTTTGTTGAAGCACCTTTTGATTTATTTACATCATTCAGTCTTCTCGGGTATACACCTGCCATCAATTAAAGAGACTCTAATTAACCTCAAATAAAGTTCAGCTGTCCTAGTAGGATTTTCCTGACATTTACTCAGTTGCCTGCTACAGCAAAATCCATGGTTCGCAGAGAGTTTACACAGCATCAAAGGGATCTCATTGTTGAAAGGTATCAGTCAGGAGAAGGGTACAAACAAATTTTCACAGCATTGGATATACCATGGAACACAGTGAAGACGGTCATCAAAAAGTGGTGAAAATATGGGACAACAGTGACATTGCAAAGAACTGGACGTCCCTGTAAAACATTTGAAAAGACAAGATGAAAACTGGTCAGAGTGGCTGACAAGAGACCTACAGCAACACTGAAGGAGCTGCAGGAATTTCTGACAAGTACTGGTTGTGTACTACATGAGACAACAATCTCCCGTATTCTCCATATGTCTGGGCTATGGGTTAGGGTTGCAAGACGGAAGCCTTTTCTTACACAGAAAAACACCCAAGCCTAAAATTTGCAAAACAATACATCGTCTCCCAAAAGCATGTGGGAAAATGTTTCATGGTCTGTTTAATCCAAGGTTGAATTTTTTGGCCACAATTCTAAAAGGTACATTTGGAGCAAAAACAACACTTCACATCACCAAAAGAACACCATCCCCACAGTGAATCATGGTGGTGGCAGTATCATGCTTTGGGGTTGCTTTTCTTCATCTGTAACTGGGGCTTTAGTGAAAGTGGAGGGAATTATGAACAGTTCCATACCATACCAGTCACCTTTGGCCCAAAATCTTCAGGTGTCTGCTAGAAAGCTGAAGATGAAGAGGAATTCCACCTTTTGGAATGGCCCAGCCAGAGCACAGACCTAAATCCAATAGAAAATCTGTGGGGTAACCTGAAGAGTGCTGTGCACAAGAGATTACCTCAAAATCTGACAAATTTGGAGTGCTTTTGCAAGGAAGAGTGGGTAAATATTGCCAAGTCAAGATGTGCCATGCTGATAGACTCCTACCTAGGAAAACTGAATGCTGTAATTAAATCAAAAGGTGTACACTTATGCAACCAGCTTATTGTACGTTTTTTATTTTTTATATTTTTTCCCCTAAAAGATTTGTTTGTTTTTCAATTGAATTGTACATGTTATAGGTCACCATTAAAGGTGGGAAAAGGTTTGAAATGATTTATTGTGGTCTTATTTTTTTATATCACAAAAACCTGGGATTTTAACAGGGGTGTGTAAACTTTTTATATTCATTGTACATAAATGTATTCCTTCATATCTTGAACTCCTTTATGTCTTGCTTGTTTAGTTTTGGCACACGTGGCTTCATTTTTTGGTTTCATATTACTCTTTGTATTATATGTACACTTGTTTTCTGTGCCTGCTGGAATTATATGTATATTGTGGACTTCATTTTCCTAAATGTTATATATCTGGAATATAATCCCTGGACCTTTTTCCTCTCACTCAGCTAAGAAACATACAAAAATAGATAGGTAGATCTGAATTCTTTCAGTATGGATTATGTTGTCCTGATTATTTATTTATTTGAAATATTACATTTCTTACACCTAACATTTTGCAAAATAAAACAATACTAACAATGCATTTCAAAAACTGTCCTTAAAATAATTTACATTAGTGCAGCTAACAAATTTAATGGGTAAGTAAGGATACATTTCAAAAATTTAAAATTCTAAAATTCTAAGAATTGTGCCTGCTGGGCTCACAGAACCTCCTAACAAAGGGCTGTGTCCTACAAAGCCAAATCAGGAAAGATAATTATTTCCAGAGGACCATGGCAAGATATGTAAATGAAATCCTAATACAATTCTCAGGTCTTGTTCTTGGGATATTCACCAGCCTGTGAGGTGATGACCTGACCTGCACTGTAGGGACATAAGGCCTTGATAACTCTTTTAGACAGACATGACTCAGATTGTTTAGGGCATGGAAGGTAAGGGGAAAATTTTACATACACATCTGACCAATGAGCAGTCAGCATATATCCCTGAGCACAGGTATAATGCAACAGATTCTGCACTTGCCAATCCACAGTCTAGCAGCATAATTCTGTACCTTCTACAACAGGACAGAATCTCCATCCAACAGGCTGAGGCAGAGAGCATTTTAATAATCAAGTAGAACTAACTAGTGCATTTATCACTTTCCCAAGCTCTGAAGATGGAATTGATCTTGACTACATTTCCCAAGTGTTTGCTAGTAGATACTTAAATAGAAGAAAAAAAAATATTTAAATGTTAAGTATTACTACAAAATTATTTCAGAACTCCTTCATTTATTATTCAAGACTGAATGCAAAGCATTGCTATTATTTGCGCAATATGTACTAATTCCCAGACACAATTTTTTACTAATTTATGCTTATTGATATTTTATAGAGGTGATTGTACAGTACCACATAACTCAACTACAGACCAACAAAATATCTATTACAAATCTCCACTGACATTTCACATCATGACCTTTCTGCCTTCTTTAATAGCTCCCATTCTTCTGTTGCATGATGTCCGGCACACTTCCTCATCATTTCCTTACTTTCACTTCTCCTAATTACTAGCAGCCCCTTTCTCACTTTCTTCCTTCTTTGACTTTCTGTTATCTGTCTCCGGCTAATCTATTTTCCTAAGATTTATTCACCCTTCCCTCAATGATTTCCATACTCATCTCAATCCCTTACTCTGTTCCTTTATTACTGGGCCTACTTTCTTTGCAGTATCTAGCAATCTTACATTTGCTCACCTTTTTGTAGAAATTAATTCCACTTTTTTCCGTCCTGCCCACCATCTCCTCGATCTGTCTATGTCAACAGACATACCCACCTAGATCTCTAAATTTTTCACCCCAAGTTTCTTTATTTCTTACTTTTTTGGCCTCCTCAATCAGGATGACCATTAGCTAGCATTGGCATTTTCACTTCTCCCCACCCCCACCCCAGGCCAACCTGCTTAGTCCACTAGATCAGGGCTACCAACCTGGAAGCAAGATTGGCAGAACAATTATCCATTTTCAGGAGAGGAAGGAGAGGAGAGGAGATGGAGACATCCTGGGCATCCATCCTAACCTCAGGGATTGTTTTTTTTTGTATGCCCTTATGTTCCCTTCAGGGTCAGGCAGGCAATGATGTAGAAACACTCCTGTGAGAGTCAGCTGCTTGAACCCCCCCCCCGACTCACTATCCAGCATCCTTGATTGCTAATCAATTTTATATCACCAGCATTACAGGTGGGTGGTCCGCCTCTGTACCAGGCCAGCTATCATCCATAAATCTTCTACCATACTTGAGAATCTCCCTTCATCAGTTTCTAACCTTCTACTTACCATTGTATTTTATCCACTCAAGTATGGCCTTGGGTTAAATGGAAACCTTGGCAAAAGGCACAACAGCACCCCTCCTAGGTAACATTATCCCAGTAGTTCCCCTATTATACAAATATTCTAAAACTGTAGTAACATAAATAAGATTTAGACTTACAGTATGGGTTTTATCAATGATTGCAGCTTGAATTGTAGGTCAGAAGATATGCAGACACTTTTAAAGATTCCATTTAATAGCAACAAATATTAATGCATTATGAAAGCCAGAATTATATATAAACACACACACACACACACACACACACACACACACACACACACACACACACACACACACACACACACACACACACACACACACACACATAAATAACACGGTTTCTTCTTACAGATGTGATCACTTAACATTTTTTGTAGCAGAATTGATATACAGTTATTTATTAAATGAGTGTTTGTTGTGTACTTTAAATATGGAAACTGAATCAGTGTAAAGATTTAAGCTCAGAAATTGAAATTCCAAACAACACTTCTAATGTTTATTCACACTACAGTACAAAGTAAATTCAGTATAGTATGTATAAAGTTGGGAGTCAAGGCTAATGTTTAAATTAGCACTAAATAATCCCATTCATATGGTTGCTAGGCAAACATCAATCATCACTGTCACTAGGCAAGAATTATACTGTGTACAATAAAAGCATTCATTCATTCAGTTCATTCATTCATTCATTCACTCATTCATTCATTCATTCATTCATTCATTCATTCATTCATTCATTCATTCATTCATTCATTCTCCAATACCCACTCACCCTTTTCAGGAATATTGGGGAGCAGAAGTCTAACATGGCAAGCATAAAGAAGAGAACCAGTGTGCACCAGTAAAATGTTTGCAGTTTACCAAATAAGTTTCATAACCAGTTTCAGTAATATGTAAAACGAACTTTTAGAAATTTAATCAATATATTATTTTGTGCAGGACTTCTGTGGACTTATAGTTAGTTGAGCTAATTGCAAGTTGTGTGGTATTTAGAAGTGTAGCTAGGGTGGAGCAAAGGAAACAATCACTTTGGTTGTAAAGTGTGAGGGGGTTCAATCAGCAGACTGTAATTTAAATTTTTTTCTCTGTAAGTAAACATGTGGCACAGTAGATTATAAGTGCATTAGGAAGTGATGCTTCACCTACAAGGAAGAAAGGAGTGCAAGATTGCAGAAGTCACCTTTTTTTGCTCTCATGTAGAGTGTGAGGGTGTAGCGCATTGGGACCTGGCACTCTTCTTAGAAAGTAAGAGTTCCAGAAATCACTTCATTTTTTTTTCTTTTTCTTTGTTTGGCCCTCATGCTGTGTCAAGGGAAGTAGGATGTTTGGATCTTTCACTTTTCCTTAGGAAAGGAGGAGTGACAGATCGGATAAGGGACTGTTTTTTGTGGGGGCGCTATGATAAAGAAGTGGCACCAGCACTAAATGAGCCAGCTACAGCTCTGGTGATATTACCCATATGGAATGCCTTGTACTACTAGTTGCTGCAGTTTCCCAAAATAATAATAATGGTCATCCTCATTTCCTACTACACCTTCAACTAACCACATCTCACAAACTATTTTACAAACCACAAGACTGCCCTGCACTCAGCTCCTTACTTTCCCATACTCTCCCACCAGGTCATTATGCTCCAAAAACCAAAACCTATTACAAGTCCACAAACCTATCCTACCAGCAGGTAAACTCTTATACTCCTTGGACTATGGCCAGAGATTGGAATGACCTCCCCTCTTCTGTACACTCTGAGCAACATCCCATCAAATACAAAACTGCGCTCCAAAAACAACGTCTCACCAAATGGATCTACAAGTGTTCCACCTTGTCTAATGCTGTCAACTAACCCCTCTCTCGCCTAAACTCAGACCCAGTACTGATTTTTTTTAACTTTACAACCACCAAAATCACCTGTTCCTGTCATCTGCTTAATTTTATTCCTACATTTTGTAGTTTTGCAAGTTATATCACTTTATTTGCCTTTGTTTGTATTGCAGTCTCCTTTTGCCAATGGTTGTATTGTTATAATTTTTGTAAAATTTTGTAATCTACCTTCTGGTAGCCAATGCTGTACTAGAAAAACTTTACTTGTTGTATTAGTGCATTTGTTTGTATTCCAGTCTCTTTATTGCTAATGTTTGTATTGTTATAATTCTTGTAAATACTGTGATCTACCTCCAGGTAACCACCTCTGTAAAAAAAAAATTGTACTTATTTTATTGGTGTATTGGAGCTTTTCTCCCCGGGCCTCTACTGAAAATGGGCTCTGGTCAGCCCTGTGGACATTCCCTGTAAACAAGTGTCATAAATAAATAAATAAAAATAGAATCCATGATCAGCTGATTCTCCAAGGTCCAGTCTATCCAGTGGTTATGGTTCAAACAGGTCTTTTTAAAATTATTCTGGGTACTAGCAGTATCAGCAATGAACATAGAAGGTTGAATAAAAGGAAAAGGAAATATATATGTATAAGAATCACATTATTGGCCAAGTATGCACACATACAAGGAATCTGACTCCGGTTTCAGTGACTCTCCAAGTACAAATTACATAAATGACATACATACAACTATTAAAAACAAGACAAACGACATATGTGCAACTATTAAGAACAAACCAAAAAATGTAAATATACATATACATATACATACAAGGTGCAAAGTGGAGCTCACTGCAAGATATACTGAAATAAACACTGAAAGAAACAAGTATTAACAATATGTAAACAATACTGCAAAATCCTCAGGGGCTTGGGAAAAAGAATACCCCAGCCTAACAAATAAGCTGAGTTAACCGTTTATGAACTTGATGACCTGTGGAAAAAAAAATGTTCTTATATCTACTTGTTCTGGTGTGTATTCATCTATAATGCCTGGCCGGTGGTAATAGTTCAAAAAGATGGTGGCCTGGATGTGAAAGGTCGGTAATGATTTTCCCATGACTATTCAATTTTGTCATGATTAGACAGCGATCCAAACCACACTGTTACAGAGGGGCTGAGAACAGACTCAAATGACTGCTGTATAGAACTGAATCAACAGTCCCTGTTGGAGTTTGAACTTCCTCAGCTGTCGCAGAAAGCAAATTCGCTGTTGTGCCTTTTTATGATGGACTGTACATTGGTCTCCCACTTCAAGTCATTTTACATATATGTCTATGTCTGTATGTGTACTCAGATATAGATAAAGATATATATAGGGATATATATATATATATATATATATATATATATATATATATATATATATATATATATATAGGGATATATATATATATATATATATATATATATATATATATATATATATATATATGTGTGTGTATATATTTTTATATAAGATTTAGTATGACAATGTTGAATCACAACATCTTGAAACTCAAAATCCTGAGGCCATAACATCAAATAACCAAAACTCTGAAGATGCTAAGAATGGAAAATCTTGAATATCAAATCTCCCTACAACTACAGGCCCAGGAATGAGAGTTGACATAGGCCTTGCAGAGGGGCAAGTCTGAGAGTTTAATATTGTTTAAATCTCCTCTCCCACTTGAGTTACCATGTAATCTTCTCCTTAAATGCTTTTCATTTTTCCCTCTCTAGCCCTCCAGATATGCCTCCTTTCTCTTCTAACAACTCTCAACTCCCACTGTGCGTACCTCAGCTATTCCTCCCTACCTATACACTACAACCTCTGAGTCATATTAACTGCTACTATGTAAATGACAGAATTTGGCTGCCCAAGCCCGTTTTCTCCTATACACTCTTGTTTCATGCTTTCCTATAATAGCCCTTTTCCTCCTTCATACAAACCAGTCACATATTCTGTGGAGTCCCCTCAGTCCCCACTCATGGATATATCCATGTCTTAAATTCAGAACAGTTTGGATCACAGGTACCACCACCTCAGTCCATCCTGCCAATGCTCCTTGTCTACCACTCCATCTTTTAAATAACCCCCAGACATTATAGAACAGTTCAGTTCCACTTGCTTTCTTTAATTTCTCTCAGCTTAAATACTTGACCTCACACACAAACAAACAGCTTTAAAAACTCCCTGATTTTCTTCCCTTTAGGTAGCAATGCTGACATCTGAGGATAAAACTTTAATCCTACTTCTGTCATGATCCCCTTGACAATATCTACACCACTGTTGGCAAAACAGCACTAAAAGCAGCATATTGTCTTCTGAAAATATTCAATTTATTTTTCTGTCTTTGTCCACTACCTTTCCCAAATACTCTCTAATCCTTATGGCCCAGATGTCCATAACCAGTAATGATTAACAGAGCCATGAGAAGGACAGGGTGGATGGGACTGGTACCCCTGTAGACAGGTTTCAGAGGGTGCCAGTTGCCAAAAAATCTGTAGTTGTTAATTTTTATTTTAACTTTGTTTTTAACCTTCTCCCACTCCCTATAAGCATTTGCAAGGACAGAGATCCCTGTCCTCATACCATACTAGCTCTTAAGCTAGGAACTTTCCCTGTCTCTCTGTTTCTGTCTCTCACTCTCTCTCTTTCTCTCTCTATTTATTGCTCTCACACAGAGCAAGCCAGAGAGGGAGAGAAAGATGCTAGGTTATGAGCTAGGACAGCACAAGGGTAGGATTTGTTGTCCTTTGTTATTTCTCCATTGTTATAAAGTACAATCCAAAATCTTTCATATTTACGCAGGATTCCACACACCATGTCACAGCTCTCCCCAGGCAGGGAAATACAATTCAGTATTTCAGAGCAGCACTTATTACAACAGAATAGCACTATGTTAAGACTGATTTCCACCTTATAAAATACAAAGTAGAATGTCACAGTTACAGTCGGAAAAGTATTCTAATGCCAAACATTGATTTCCAGGAATTATTCTAAAATACTGTTTGCTGTGTTTTTTCAGTCTTTGCGTCTTTCGGCTTTTCCCAGTTAGGGGTCGCCACGGTGGAACTCCGGTCCGCTAATGATTGGCAGTTGATTTTTACGTGCCGAGTTGCCAGCCCTGATGCATAACCTTCAACGAAGGTACACCCATTCACGCATGTCTCCACGCAGAAGATGCTCTAGCTGAGAATTGAACCGGACAGCGTCTTACTGTGAGGTGACAACGCTACCGCAGCAGTAATGACAAATATTTGTGAGAGCTGGTCTATAAGTAAGGTTTTGTACTGCAAAATTGTTTGTTTTTGAACTGTGGTGCTGGATAAAACTTTTGAGAATTCCATGGACTGCAAGAAAATCAAATCAGTCAGTACTTAAGGAAATAAACCCAGACTACTTACTTGAAGGCCTGATAGTAAAACTAAATCTCACATACTTTGGTTCCATAATGCAAATGGAGGGTTCAATAGAGAAACACTGATGCTCAGAAAAAAGAAGGCAGAAGAAGGAGAGGAAGACAGAGGCTGAGATGGAAAGACATCATTAATGAAGCAAGGAATGTGAATTTGCAAGAACTAATAAAGTCCTTGAGGTCAAAAAAGATTTGGGATCAACTAGAAAATTAAATAGCAACAACAACCTCTCTGATGCTATAATCTGCAATACAAAATGTCACATAGTGGGAATACCCCCAGAAGGTTAGCTTTGGAGGGACTGTGTGTGGGGGACAAGGAGAGGCTTGGGTGGAAAATGAGTATACTCCAGACACCAAACTCCATTGCTATACTACAAGTGAAGGGGGCAATCTCTGCCTCATAACTCATTCCACCAATGTTACCCTTGATACTTACCCCCGTCACTGCTATGCCTATTACTTTAGCTGCACAGAATGTCTTCACTCCCCACCTCCTCCAACCCCCAAGCAAAACCTCCCATCCACCATATCACAAACTTTCTGTGTGTCAGATAGCACTACCTCTGACCTTTCAAACTTAACCCTGTCTGTCAAATGTAATGATAACACCCAGTAACACACTGATGATCTCAACTTTACAAGTCCAGATTGCTGTAGTATTGCTGTGCTGGCATTCACCTGTCCAACTCAGCTGCTTGCATTTAAGCACACCCTTCATATTTGCTTTGTAAAATGATATTGGCCTAAAGTTTGCAGAATCTTTTTGATTAGCTTTCTCTTTTGGCAAAACCCTGATAGCTTCCATCATTGTCAGTGGCAACCCTTTCCTTCAATGCCTTATTGATGCTTTCTGCACTTTGTCCACCACCTTCAGTCCGACTGTCTTACAGAAATTAGCAAAAAACCTTCAGACTAACTTCCTTTTCCACCTGAGTACTCCATATCATTAATTATTTGTTTCTATTTATGCATCTGTTTAGCATGCCACTTTCCACCACATATAACATATCTCTTCTTCAGAATTCTTCTCTGTCCCTCCCATTTTCCCCACCACTCCTAATGATACAAAATTTTAATAAATTCTACAAATCATTCCAAGAGCTTCATCCTCCTATATACATGCTGCCTCTCCCCTATATTGATTGTCCTAATGTTTGCCTCTTCCCATTGATCATTTAACCTCTGAGCCAACAATCAGAACCCCACATCCCATTTTTACCCACCATTTTCTCTCCTGCTACCCAGTTTGGGCCTTCATCTTAATCTATTTTCAGAACAAATTAGTTAATCAGCTAATTAAGACTGATCATCCATGCACCCGTACTCCACTTTTCCCCTTGTATACTCTTCAAGTGTACCATCTTATTCTTACTACCTCATGGTCCAATAAATATCAATCAGCTGCTTCCACTTTCCTTATCCACCAATCCCTAAACTAGCCTACTCCCTTACTTATATTCATGCTTGGAAATGTAAACTCTTTTTTCCCCACAACCAGACAGACATTTTGGTGAGGGAAAAAGCCTTTAGCACTTTGCCTGAGGACATGAGAATCTGGTTGGCAGATTGCAACACTGCAGATGAGCTGGGGAAAAAGGGGATCTCTACTTAGCATGCAGGGCATCACTGCACAGGAAAGGGATACCCAGTGCTGTACATGGATATAAAGGGATCCATGGTAGGCAGCCTAAGCCACCCCAACAGAGTCTACCAGTAACAGGAGAAGCCAGGAGAAGCCACTAATTCAGGTACACTGCCAAGATCAGGTGATAAATGTTTTAAATGTAACCGGTGGGGCCATGTATCATAAAGATGTCCATGGAGGCAAGGTGGAGAACAAAAGGTAGGGGAGGCAGCAAGTGGAAATAACAGAATGCCAATGATAAGTTGTCTGGAGAAAACAAGGGTACCAAACTACCACAAGAGGTTATATCCCCTCTTAGTAGATGGGAAACAGGCCACTGCTAAGAGAGACTCAGCCTCTGACCTAACCATTGTGAAGCCTGCAATTGTTAAAGAGGAGCACTACTTGCTTTGGCAGTCTACTCCAGTCAGAGCTTTAGGAGGGACCCTCATTCCAAATACCTTTGGCTAGGGTTCACCTTGACTGGGATGGTGGAAAAGGAAGCAAGCAGGTAAGTGTGATTGAGGATATCCCTGCAGATGTCCTGATAGGGAATGATTTTGAAATTGCAATATCTTGTGTGCATGCAGTTACATGCAGTCAGGCTTGGAGATAAGCATGTGGGTCTGGTAGCCTGGGGGGGGGGACCCAGACAGACCACACACTTGAAGTCAAGACTGGTGAGGTGGCTGTTTCAGGGAGGGAACTACCCTGTGGCAGTGAGACTGAAGGTGACCCACAGCTGCTGGTGGGTACTGATGTTCCCTTGGACACAGTGACTGCAAGAGTAGAGGTGAGTAGTAGTACCCAGGCTGACAGTGAGACACCGCTGTCAGAGGATACAAGACTTCCTGTGGAAGGAGAGCTGGAAAGGGTTACATAGAGAGAGCTGAGACAGGCTCAGCTCTCAGACTCTACACTACAAAGCTTGAGGGAGGTAGCTAGGGAGACACCTGATTCTCAGGGAAAAGGGGATTCCATATACTGGAACAAAGGGTTACTGTATAGAGAATGGACCCCTTGAGGTAGGGCTAGAGGGTGAGAGAGTACAGCAGTTGGTAGTGCCCAGAGCCTACCATCTGGCACTTCTAGCCATTGCCCATGACATTTCCTGTGCAGGTCATATGGGCATAAAGGGTACCAAGAGAGGTATTATGCAGAACTTTTATTGGCCTGAGATTGTAAGGGATGCAACAGGGTACTACAGGACCTGTGAGCAGTGCCAAAAAGTAGGCAAGGCAGGAGACAAGGTCAAAGCTCCTTTGGTGCCCTTGCTTGTGATTGAAAAGCCATTTCAGAGGGTAGCTATATATATTGTGGGGCTGCTGAGTACCCCAGGTTCCACAGGGGAGAAGTATATCCTAGTGGTAGTAGATTATGCTGCCAAATACCTCAGGTGGTGGCTCTGTCCTCCATTGAGGCAGAAAAGGTGGTAAATGCCTTGTTAGAGATTTTCAGCAGGGTAGGTTTCCCAAGAGAAATACTGACTGACAGAGGTGCCAATTTCATGTCAGACCTGCTGGCTTGTCTGTGGAAACACTGTGGGATGAAGCACTTAAATACCACTCCCTACCATCCACAGACTAATGGTTTTGTGGAGAGATTAAACTCTACACTAAAGACCATGCTACGGGCATTTGCAGTCCAGTTTAAGATGGAGTGGGATACATATTTGGCCCATCTGCTGTTTGCATACAGAGAGGTAACCCAGGAATCCACAGGTTTTCACCCTTTGAGTTGCTGTATGGGCACTGGGTGAGGGGATCACTAGATTTGATTCATGATCAGTGGGAGGGTGAGTGTGAATCCCGCAAGGAGTCTATTGTGACATATGTCCTAAACCTCAGGACAAGGCTCAGGGAGCTCATGGGCTTGGCCCAGGAGAACCTGGTAGGGGCCCAACAGAGGAAAAAGGACTGGTATGACAGGAGTGCTTGAGCCAGAGAGTATGCTGTGGGGAAGAAGGTGATGGTTCTCATTCCTGTCAGACACAATAAGCTGCAAGTAGCTTGGGAGGGACCCTTCAAGGTGGTAAGGAAGGTCAGTGATGTTACCAACATGGTAGAACTGCTAGGCAGGAGGCAGGGGCACAGGCTGTACCTTGTTAACATGATAAAGCCTTACCATGACAGAGAGGCCCTTGTGCTGAGTATTTTCAGTAGGAGGCAGGAGTAGTCTGAGGGGGATCTATGGCTACAATGAGCCAGCCAGCAAAATCTGAAGTTACTATGGTGAAGCCCAGGATTGCAGACATAAGATATAACAGTGCAACACTGAAATGGGGTCAGCAATGCAAGGGCAGATAAAATCTCAAGACAGGGTATGGGGTAATTTATTCCCATTTAGGCTCATTCCTCTCAAGCAACATTTCTCAAGGAGTACTTGAAAAACTATATTGAGTCTTCGAATGGGGGAGAGGTGTGACAGTAGGAGGTACTGCCAGCACAACTAGCTGGAATTTTATAAATAATTATATGCCATTTGTGAATATCAAACTGATTTATACAAGCTGCTTGTGTTACAGATGTATTAGAACTGTGTCTCATGTGTATATCAAACTAATTTGCACAGATGTTTGTGCTGAAAAGGTATTTGTAAAGTGCTTATATTTGAAATGTATCCACAGTGTGCCCTACCAGGGAGAACAGAAATGTACATGCACTATTGTAACTGTTTAAATGTATATGTTTTAACAGAGGAAACTGGAAGGTTAACCTCAGTCCAGCGAACTTTAAAATATATCTGAAATTAAATCACTTTATGGGCTAGACCATAAAGATGCTATTTCACAGGTTTCAATGCAACCAGAGACACAAAGTCTGTACTAGGAAGCTTTCTGTATTGTCATTGGGGAGAGCTAATTACTACTCTGGAAGCATGGAGGTATAAAATTGTTTTATGACTTTTAGCACCTGCCACAGATCTGAGCAAATGCCCTTGTGTATACTTTTACTGGATAAATCCTGCCAGCTTCCAACAATTGGGGTTTCCATGGTAACTAGAAGTCAGATGACCAGAAGTGACGTTATTCTGCAAGCTATCCCAAAAGTAATATTTTAGATATTATTTTGAGAAGTCTGCGGTGGTGGTGCTGTGGTAGCGTTGTCACCTCACAGTAAGATGTTGTCCTGTTCGATTCTCAGCTAAAGTGTCTTCTGTGTGGAGACATGCGTGAATGGGCATACCTTCGTTGAAGGTTGTGCGTCAGGGCTGGCAACTCGGCACATAAAAATCTACTGCCAATCATTAGCGGACCAGAGTTCCGCTGTGGTGACCCCCAACCGGGAAAAGCCAAAAGACACAACATTTTGAGAAGTCTCTTAGTGAGACTGAGCATTCTGTATTCTGTCCTGGGCCTAACAACAAGAAGGACCATACACCACATCATCTGCCTTGCTCTATTAAGTAAGTAGGGAATAGTAATTATCTCAGATTCAGTCAGGAATATAGGAAAGCTTAATTTAGATATTGATTTTCTTTATTTGTCTGAGTCTGTCCTTCAATATTATTTTAAATATTAAAAATAAAAAAAAATAAATAAAAACCAACACTGGAGCAGCAGAGGAAGACACCAACCAGGAATTAGCGTAAAAAACTTTACTTAATGCTTTCGTCAGAATGACTTCTTCAGAAATACAAATTCAAACATTTTTACAGCAACTTATATGCATACAATTTCATGTCCCTCCCACTAATTAATTAAATTAAATTGCATAATTACCAATCAGCATCTTAAATACATCAATGCAGTACATACTGAAAAACAATGAAAATAAAAAAACAAATGCAATAAAACATGTTTAACTGATAGTAGATAGCATGTTGGTGTAGTTAGGCATACAATTTTATGCATATTAAACATGTTTTATTGCATTTGTTTTTTACTTTCATTGTTTTTAGTATGCACTGCATTGATGTATTTAAGATGCTGATTGGTAATCATGCAATTTAATTTAATTAATTAGTGGGAGGGACATGAAATTGGGCGGCCACAGTGGTGCAGTGGTTAGCATTGCCGCCTCACAGCAAGAGGTTCTCCGGTTCGATTCTCGGCTGGGGTGCCTTCTGTGCGGAGTCTGCATGCCCTCCCTGTGGTCACATGGGTTTCCTCCGGGTGCTCCGGTTTCCTCCCACATCCCAAAGACATGCAGTAGGTGAATTGGACACTCCAAATTGGCCATAGGTGTGAGTTGGTGCGTGTGCCTTCTGTGGAAGTTTGGGCGCCGGGCTGGCAACTCGACACCGTGAAACTCCACTGCCAATCATGAGCAGACTGATGATCCACTGTGGCGACCCCTAACCGGGAGAAGCCGAAAGAAGAAGAAGAAGTGGGAGGGACATGAAATTGTATGTATATAGGTTGTTTTAAAAATGTTTGAATTTGTATTTCTGAAGAAGTCATTCTGATGAAAGCGTTAAGTAAAGGTTTTTTACGCTAATTCCTGGTTGGTGTTTTCCTCTGCTGCTCCAGTGTTTGGTTTTTATTTGTTGTTTTTTTCACTGGTGGTCATTTTTATTAGTTATTATTTTAAATATTGCCTGTGATTTTGAACTCTGATGTCACTGTGAATATATACTTAGTATTTTCTTTTTCTTTTATTATTTATTATTAAATATATTTAAACATTTCATTGTGGCTGATCTTTGTGGAGATAGAGTATTTGCATATTTATTTGGTGACACTGTGTGGGCCACTCCTAATAGCCTTGCTCTTGGTCATACTACCATTTGTGTTAATTTCACTCAGTATATTGGGTACCCTTGTAAGGGCCTTAAGGTAGCTGGCAGGAGTGTCTGGTGGTGGTGGTAACTACCTTATAGTCATGGGAAAAAGGTGCATAGCTAGTAAAACTCTGCTAGCCTTTCCCAGGTGTGTGTGTTTGTAAATCAAACCTCCTAGAGTGTATGTGTCAGCTACTTGGGCAGGAACACGAAGCACTGGGTGGACAGAGAGGGTGCTAGAAGTCTTGGCTTGGACAATCAGGTAAGATCTAGAGCTGAACCAGTGGGGAGTCTTAATGGGGATCTGGAGAAAGAGGGAGAAACCAGCTGTGTGTTCCCAGTGTGCTCTTAAGGGAAATTATGCTTGATGCAGAGAACTGCATCTGGAGATACTGTGCATGTACCTGTTATCTTCCCAGTGAATGTCCCCCACTGATGCTAGTGGGGAGGATTGAGGCTCCTTAATTACTGGCCCAGAGGTGGGGTGTCACAATGAATATAATCTCAAATAATGTAAAGAAATTTGCCTGACACTATAAAATATATAAAATTTACTCCAGAATTACAGAAAATCATCCACAAAGAGCTCCTTCACAGAAAAAAGTATTGCATAAAAGTATTGGCAAAAGACAAATTATGCAAATAATGTTGTTACCGTATCCTACTAAAATGAATGCTAAAGGTAAAAACAAAAATTAATAACTGGAAAACACAGGAGTCTGTTTGTGTGACACCTGAAATGTATTACACTGAAAGATTTCAGAACTTCATTTCATACTTTCTGACTTCAACACTCATTATAAATCTCATTTCTTAAATCTAGAGTGCAAGACATTTCATGTAGGACACAACAGACCCCATGTCTCCATATTTGTTTGTGTGTCTAATTCTCATTACTCACATCAATTTACTTTGAAAACTATGGTAAACTTAAACAGGGACATAATTAAAACACCAGTTTTAACAGACAGCAAACATTAATATACCTGTAGGTTTTTATACGTGCTCTTTAAAATGTATTTTTAACTTAATTTTAAAGTATTTTTCAGAATGGCAGCCAGTAAACATTACACTATTGGATATTTACAAGATCTTTTTAAAACATATATATTTTGAATACCCAAAATTTGTAGGGCCAGACAAAAAACAAGTACTTCCTATAAGCAGCCCTTCAGCACACTAGCAAAATGTACAAAATTGTAATGTGAAGTGCATGCAGTACAGTGGCCACAAATGCAATGCATGCACCACAAGGATGAAGGAGACTCTATTCAGCATGCTGCACAGCATAACAGGGGAAGTGTATACAGTATACTGGCAACCAGGACAGTATGTACGTATTGTGGGTAGCCAAAACAGTTTGTACAGCATGGAAAAAGAATACATTTGGAAATAAAGATAAAAGAAGCAAGAATTTTCCCTAATAAATGGAGCAACACTCCTTGGAAGAAAGTTCTTTCTCTTATTGAGACTCTAAAGATCTCCAAAAATCTCTTAGTACTAGAAGAAAGTACACGATATTTTTGTAATTGTGTAACTAATACTCTCTAACTAAATATCCCTTTTTTATATAGGCCATATGTATATATTGCATATAGTTTGTTCTTTGAATTATTCAAGAAAAAATAAAAATAAAAAATAAATAATACAATTAGAACTTCAAGTTTTACATCACCAAGTTGTAGCATTCAGCAGCAGCTCAAAATAATATAGATCCATCCTAAGACCATTTGGGTATAAAACTAAATGACAGTAATCCATTCTGGAGGACACAAGAACTTGCTCCTGTGTGGTAAAGTTTGTTATGACTTGCTCAGGCTAAGCTATTTTTGCTCATTCTTAAGTTGCCTGCACAAGTTTTGGCTGATTTGCTGTTTCCTCCATAGCTATTTTCTCACTACTTATGGTCGAGACTTGCAAAGGCTCAACAGCATGTAATTTAGGATTCATTGAGGTCAGTGGATAGTAGAGAAACATTTTTTATTCATGTTTGCAGAATTTCATCTATTTTGGATCTCAAGCATATATGTATATAGAATGTTTATGTACTTTTGATAATAGCCTTCACACTTACCTGAATGAGCTCTTTGTGTTCAGAAATTGTGCATTTATGGCAATAGAATAAGCCTGTGTGGCTAGATCTTGCTAATGATTCTTAGATGTAAGCTGGATTTGTGAAAGTGGCATCTAGCACCATCCCTTAGGTTAAATATCCTATGTGTATTGTTCATGCTCAGAAGCATGTAATATCTGGGAAAGACCAGAACACGCGTTCTTTTTTTTTTTTTTTGCTGAATGTTGGGGAAAGGCTGATCCATTTTATAGTTCTTTCTTTGCCTTCCAAACCTCCCAGCAAAAGATCTCACCTTTCATCATTTCTTCTAAGTTATAATCCCATTGGAATGTTATATTTTCCATTCCTATTCCCACATGGGGGTGGTAGGAAAATCTTCTGTATCTTCCTAGAAGGAAACATGCATACTTTTCTGGACAGTGTTCATCTTACCCATCTTACAGTGAGATTTCTTAGTAGGCCTCATACTGATGATTACATTCCTGCACATGTGTTTTAGATGCCTGTTTCAGTATTACATGGAGTACTTTGTTTATTTCTGTCCCAGGAGTAGGTTTCCAGTGAATTCCCATTTGCCTATCTTCTAAAATAGAAAAGAAAATCATATGTAGTCCCTTTTCAAGGGCAACTCAATGTCCAAATAAGTAACTTGCTCAGAGTAGTACAGTAGGCAAATAATGATTTGGTGAACTGCTGTAGAGTATAGGTCTAGAAGATTAGTTTTAAACCTCTGCAACAAATCTGTCCTTAGTTTCCTGATTCTATTTCACTCCACTATCTGGAAACCCTGACTTGTCTACAAAACTCAGCAGCCAAGATGAGCACTAGTCTTCATGAGTCTTGATATTTTATTTGCAGATGGCTTTGTATTAATTACTTTGTGAAGATTACTTTATACTGGAACAAAAAAACTACAAAACTCACACACCAAAGGTGCGAACAGGGAGCCAAGCACCTGGTAGTGAGTAGTGATGAACCACGAAGTACTGCTAACGTATAACTAGTTTATTTTAAAATAAGATACGTTTTCGTCTCACACAAAGGAGAATCTTCTTCAGAAATAAAACCAAAACAATCCTGGAACTTTTTAAAAGTTCCGCTTAAGAATGGTTACTAGTACAAATCAATCAGCTAGTCTTACTAATAGAGAAGAGCTCAAAATTGAAAGTGGTATTAGGCAAAAGCCTGTTGAAAATGTATGTTAAGAACAAGATGTTAAAAAATGTAATATAAAAATGTATAACATTAAACAATGCAAGTAGGACATGGAAACACCAAAATATACAAAAGCAGCTCCCATATACCAAAAGACAAAATATACACAACCAATTACCTAAATTAATTAGTTACTATAGTCTCAAATAATTGTAAAAAGTTTCCCTGCAATAAAAGATGGAACAAGGAACTAGAAGTATAACCTAATTAGTTCAAGATTAGTGCAAAACTTGTCATTCTCTACCAAGTGGATAACTTGAAGTGTTATATAAACAAAGTTGAAGGGTAGAAGTTTATTGTCTTAAACAATTTTTTAGTTTCAACAAGCATGTGATGTTACAGTTTTCGTTAAGTCCAGAGTGGCAGAACTAAAAAATTGTTTAAGACAATAAACTTCTATACTATACTAGCTAATTAATTTAGGTAATTGGTTGTGTATATTTTGTCTTTTGGTATATGGGAACTGCTTTTGTATATTTTGGTGTTTTCATGTCCTACTTGCATTGTTTAATGTTATACATTTTTATATTACATTTTTTAACATCTTGTTCTTAACATACATTTTCAACAGGCTTTTGCCTAATACCACTTTAAATTTTGAGCTCTTCTCTATTAATGAGACTAGCTGATTGGTTTGTACTAGTAACCATTCTTAAGCGGAACTTTTAAAAAATTCCAGGATTTTTTTGGTTTTATTTCTGAAGAAGTTTCTCCTTTGTGTGAGACGAAAACGTGTCTTGTTTTAAAATAAACTAGTTATACGTTAACAGTACTTTGTGGTTCATCACTACTCACTACCAGGCGCTTGGCTCCCTGTTCGTACCTTTGGTGTGTAAGATTACTTTATATCCATTTCATACAAACAGATAAAACAGTACTGCTCATGAGCCAGTTAAACTAACAACATGCCATTTGTATGTCAGAAGAATCAAAGGTGCAAATGTTTGCAGATAAACATCATGTTTTATGTAGTGCAAACAGCTAATATTGATTACTTGTGTGTGTGTGTGTGTGTGTGTGTGTGTGTGTGTGTGTGTGTGTGTGTGTGTGTGTGTGTGTGTGTGCATGTGCATACGTGTGTGTGTGTGTGTGTGTGTGTGTGTGCGCGCACGTGCATACGTGCGTGTGTGTGTGTCTGTGTGTGTGTGTATGTGTGAGTTTGCATTTGAAGTTTGCATGTTCTCTCTGTATTAGTGTGGATTTTGAGGTCCCTCTTATACTTTAATCTCTGTTTGTTTCCCAAAAAACATAGTGCTTGACTGGCAAATCAGCTTAAAGGGACAGTCCCAGGGATTTTTTTGTTTTGATTCAGCCTTTGTTTACATTTCAGGTTTGCCTTTCTGAGCATGCTCACCTGTGACTGAGGGGTTGGGGGAGAGTGCCTGCAGGAAGTTTCAAAGGTGTTAGCCAAATTCCATCTCAAATTGCAGTTGTACTGACAACAGGTGTCACTGTGAGCCATTCATTAGTTTAATCTGTGGATTTACATACACATTGGGAAAAGTAGCCTTTCAGGCATTTTATGACCTGAGTTCTACTGGTACTCTACAAAGCACATCAGTAATGCAAGGCTTTTAAAACTTTAGTAAACAGATTGTTGTAGATGACCAGTATTCACAGTTACCACAGAATAAAATATGAAATGAAAGGAAAAAGACAATTTTATGACATGGCTTCTACCTATAGAAAGCATCTGAGTGAGGTAAACAGTAGTGGAAACCATATTTCTTTTTCTTTCATTTCATGTTTTACCATGTTCTGATTTTTGAATACTAGCCTGGTGTAATAACTTTCTGACCTGCTAGTAATTTCATAGAAAGCAAGTGTGTGACTGAAGGTTGGAGCATTAGTAGACACACTCTTCTGTTCCTTTTTCAACTTCCAGTTTCTAGTTTGATATGTGCTGATTTCTGAATACTACTAAACAAATGCACTATTTTTTTATGAGTGGGCTGCTTATACACCTGTAGAAGCATGAGAGATGCAAAGTTTAAAAATTAGTATACACTCAACTTTTCCTTTCACTTCATATTAGGGTTACCACCTGTCCCACTTTGCAAGGGACAGTCCCTCTTTGGGCAGTTGTGTCCTGCAAAAAAATTGAAAAAACTGGAAATGTCCTGAGATTTTAGGACAGAAATATTTCCTATATTTTATGCAATAGTTGCATAAAACAGATATTCTGTATCTAAAACACCTAAATGTTATAATAAACAGAATAAGCAACTAAAATGCTACAAGAATAAGCTTTTATTTAGGCAAAAAAGTGAAGTTTTGTCCTTTGTACTGGCCGTGGGTATGTTTCACCCTGCAAAATCTGATGTTTGTACCAAAAATGTCCCACTTTGGGCATCTGAAAAGGTGGCAGCCCTATTTCATATTTTAATTTTTGCTGATTTCCGGCTACTGGCCAAATGTACTTCCTAGTGTACATGCTATATCTTAGGGAGTTACTACATTGTATTATGTTTTCAACACTTCTTTCTCTTTTAACTTTATGTTTTCAACACTTCTTTCTCTTTTTACTTTATATCTGTATGAATCTATTTCTAGTTCCACTACTATATGTAAGCAGTTAACTGAAATTATACTGTACAGCTTTTGGCATCATTCTGACAGTCTGCAGTACCTAATGAGTGTCTGATTCCTGGTCTGACAATGATTAGTCCATGGTAGCATTTAAACTGTTTCCATTCCAACTTACTCACATGATAGCATACCTCTCAACTTCTTCACAGAAAAATCCAGACAATGCCTAAAATAATAGGGAACAAACGCCCAAAAATAGAGACAAATTTTAAATACTGCTCTTGTAAACTTGTTTGTAAACTTAGAAACCTATAAAGTTAGAAAGTTGCTAGCCTAACAGGATTTCTTATTGTGCATTTTAAGGATATAAAGTCTGAAACTCAAGTATATGTCATTATTTATTAAAGTCAAACTTCAGTGATTTGC